>NC_053499.1:163795671-163838724 GCF_905171775.1 Rana temporaria | reverse complement strand
GTCCCCACCCCCAGTGCTGTGTATAGACGCTTTGTATTGAGTCTCATTATTTCAGATGTGGCCCCTGACATCACCAAAGGGCCACACATAATGTTCTGGAGAGGAGTGTCAGACTGCAGACCTATCAGATCATTGCTCCAGAATTTGGTGCCCCCCGTTTATCGGTGATCCGGTCATCTCATGTCTGTGGGGCTATAAAACCCGATTTCTGTGACACTCGGACCCCCGTGTGCTCCACATGAGAACATCCACAGGGCGGCCTTTTCCTGGCTGCGGTTTTCCGGCTATTCGATGAAATCTTAATCTTTGCAAATAACGATCGGTCTCTGCAAATATTGATCGGTCTCTGCAAATATTGATCGCCATGAATGTGTCATTCCCCGTCTGGCCTCTGTACACTCCGCTTTGTTTGCCGCGTTACGGGGTTGTTGTCTCTGAAAAGCAAACAGTTCAGTCAGCTTTCCAGTCACATCACACCGGAAGAGCAACTTCCCAACTCGCTGATCACTGCGTATCTACAGCGCTAGACGGGTCACCTCATCCAATCACAGAACGCTTTGCATCGATTGGTGAAGGTGCAAGACGTTCTCTGAATGACGCCAATCCTGAGCGAGCGGCCTGTCTTCTCTGTGCAGCCGCTCAGCAGTGACTTGTACAGCGATTATCCGCTTCCACAGGTATCACCCAGGTATAGATTGTCTAAAGATTGGTCCAAGCTGGATCCAGGTAACTGTGTAATAAATAAAAGACCTGGAATTCAGCTGTAAAGTGATTGTAAAGGTTCAAATATATATTTATTTTTAATAACAAACATAACATATACTTACCTCCGCTGTGCAGCTTGTTTTGCACAGAGTGGCCCTGAACCTCCTCTTCTGGGGTCCCTCGCGGCTCTCTCGGCTCCTCTCTGCATCAGACAACCCCCTCTGGGAAGCTCTCTGCCAAGGGGGGTTACCTTGGGGGGGGCGCGTTCCTGAGTCCAGCATTTACGTCCATAGACACGAATTCCGGACTCGGCTCCAGCGCCCGCGTCATTGGATTTGATTAACGGCAACGGGAGCCGCACTGCTATCAATCTATCCAATGAAAAGCTGAGAAGATCGGGCTGAGATCAAGCACGTTCTCGACGCTGGACTTTCGAAGGCTCAGGTAAGTAAATGGGGGGGGCTGGGGGCCAGCAATTATCAGATGTTTTTTCACCTTCATTCCCGGAGGACCCCGGGGGGGGGGGGGGGGTGATGATCAGCAGGGAGAGGAGAGGGAGATGTACATGGACAGCCAGCGGAGTGCAGGAGAGATGGTAGGAGAAACTTTGGGGTGATCCCAGCTGACAATTACCTCCAATTTGCCTTAAAATTTGGGGTACCCCCCCAGAGTAAGCTCACAAATCTGGTGCACCGCCGCCATGTGATGTCGCGTGTCACAGGAGGTGATGATGACGCTGAAATATACAAACTGATTCAGCTTCTGGTGTGTGCCAGTCTTTGTTACCCCCCCCCCCCCCCCATTATCAGCTTCTGGTGTGTGCCAGTCTTTGTTACACCCCCCCCCCCCCCCGCACCACCTCTCCATCCCCCCATTATCAGCTGCTGGTGTGTGCCAGTCTTTGTTACTCCCTCTCCATCCCCCATGATCAGCTGCTGGTGTGTGCCAGTCTTTGTTACCCCCTCTCCATCCCCCCCATTATCGGCTGCTGGTGTGTGCCAGTCTTTGTTACACCCCCCCCCCCCCCCGCACCACCTCTCCATCCCCCCATTATCAGCTGCTGGTGTGTGCCAGTCTTTGTTACCCCCACTCCATCCCCCCCATTATCAGCTGCTGGTGTGTGCCAGTCTTTGTTACCCCCTCTCCATCCCCCCATTATCAGCTGCTGGTGTGTGCCAGTCTTTGTTACCCCCTCTCCATCCCCCCCATTATCGGCTGCTGGTGTGTGCCAATCTTTGTTACTCTCCCCCCGCACCACCTCTCCATCCCCCCATTATCAGCTGCTGGTGTGTGCCAATCTTTGTTACCCCCTCTCCATCCCCCCATTATCAGCTTCTGGTGTGTGCCAGTCTTTGTTACCCCCCCCCCCCCCCATTATCAGCTGCTGGTTGTGGATAGATGTGGTTGAGGAATGAGATCACTCCTGTTGTTCCTCCTCTGCTTCCTATCTGAGTAGATCTGAGACTTCCATCTCTAGAAATGTCTCTGAAGTCCTCCATTCAGCTTGTTGGTTTTCATCTTTTCAGTTGTGAGAGATTTCCAGGAATATGTGGAGCCGGAAGACACGTCATCGGGTTCCCCGCAGAGAAGAGTGCCCCCAACCTCCAGTCCAGAGGACGAGAATATCATCCTCCCCCTCGGGGACAACGTTCTCACCCACAACCTGGGCATTCCCGTCCTCGTTGTTTGCACCAAGGTCAGTTCTTTCCTGTGGTCAGGGCATGCTAACATCCAGCTTAACTAGTGGGGGCCCAAGGGCCACATCTGTAACCACAGGGGCCAAAACCATATAACAGTTTTTCATTCTTCAGAAGATATTTGGTGGATCCCTAAGGCCTCATTCTCACAAGCGGAGTAAAGCCTCCTATCGTTTCCAGCCAAGGAAGCCGCCATCTTGGCCTCTGTTTAATCTGCAACTGCCATGATGCACATGTGATCCGTTATGTAACCAGCCATTGGGTGATTTGACAGTTTGGTTGAGAGCGCAAGCAAATGTGACAGTTAGCATTTCCAGCAAGCCAGGAATATTAACAGTTTTTTTTCGATGGGTTTTCTTCTGCTTTAAACCTACACCCGTGTGAAGGACCGCGTTTGCCCACGCGGGATGAACAGACCTTCTGTGCGTTCACACCATACAAACAAAAGCCGGCACTCCGGTGTACGCTCTGCAATCCTTTGTGACCAATGACAGCCAGAAATGTCAACGCGTTTCAGCCAAACTAGCCTTATTCATGACATGTTGTGTGCATCCGCCTCCAGGAAGTTCTATTCGTGTCAGTGGCTGCATGGACGCGTGCGCTGCTCCCTATTGGACATCCATGTGGTTGTGGGCGTTCAGGGACACGCACCCACCATGGGCTAGATTCAGCAATGAATTATGCCGGCGTATCTATAGATACGCCGCGTAAATTCAAAGCTGCGCCGGCGTATCTTTTTTCTGTATTCAGAAAACAAGATACGCCGACATTAGCCTAAGATCCGACTGGCGTAAGTCTCTTACACCGTCGTATCTTAGGGTGCATATTTACGCTGGCCGCTAGGTGGCGCTTCCGTAGTTTTTAGCGTAGAGTATGCAAATGACCTAGATAAGCCGATTCACAAATTTACGTACGCCCGGCGCTATTTTTTTACGTCGTTTACGTTAGGCTTTTTCGGCGTAAGGTTACTCCTGCTATTATGAGGCGCACGCAATGTTAAGTATGGCCGTCGTTCCCGCGTCGAAATTTGATTTTATTTACGTCGTTTGCGTAAGTCGTTCGCGAATAGGGCTGGACGTAATTTACGTTCATGTCGAAACCAATACGTCCTTGCGGCGTACTTTGGAGCAATGCACACTGGGATATGTACACAGGCGGCACATGCGCCGTTCGTAAAAAAACGTCAACCGCGTCCGGTCACCAAGAATTAACACAAAACACGCCCCCTCATCCACATTTTAATTATGCGCGTTTACTCCGGCCCCATTTACGCTACGCCGCCACAACTTACGGAGCAAGTGCTTTGTGAATACAGCACTTGCCTCTCTAACTTACGGCGGCGCAGCGTAAATACGATACGCTGCGCCGCCGTAACTATGCGCGCCCCTACCTGAATCTAGCCCCATGTGTGTGTAAAATTGGGAGCAGTGGCTGTGTCCATGCCGCCTCTGATACCCAATAGATATAGAAGGGACTGCCTGCATGCAGATGAGTCCTGTGTGAGGAAACATGGAGCTTCACATGGCTGTAATGAAATTGCACTGCTCAGCCATTCACATGGAGATTTGTATTTTATAAATGATGTCATCTGCCCGCCTCTCTGCCTCAGCCAATCAGTTTTGTTCCAGGAGTAGTATGGGAAGTTTCCATCCCACTGCAGGAACACGGCGCTGTATACTGTATATAGCTCCGGCAGAGCTGTATTCTGTCTGTGCCGCACTGTGCTGCCCGTGGTGATCAGTCCACGAATCTCACCCAATGAAATGTGATAATAAGATGCGGGAAGAGGTGGTGACTGTGACTTTGTCTCGTCCTCTCGCAGTGTGACGCGGTCAGCGTTCTGGAAAAGGAACACGACTACAGAGAGGAACACTTCGACTTCATCCAATCTCACATCCGGAGGTTCTGCCTGCAGTGTATCCTTTCCAATGCCAAGTGACGGAACAAACAGCTTTATTACATCCAATAATATACAATTCTCTAGGCGCAATGTAAAGTATAATGTAGGATTGGTCAGCAGCTTTGTGATTGGATCGCTTACCCCTTTATTGAGAAGAGTTCAGCCCCTCCCCCCACCTTCATTTTATTTTGTGCCTGAATATAATTAAATTCTGAATACTTCGAAGGGGGGGGGGGGAGCGATGCCGTAATTCTTGATTGGCCCAGTGCAGTGACCGCCTCCTGGCAGGATCGCTCAGGTGGGTTCGGTCTCGGATCTAAGCTCCTCCTTCGCTGCCATGTTAGGATAATGGGAGAGAAAATAAACTCCTCGTATTGTTTGTTCGGGTTATTAGCCAATCATTGGCCCAGTGCTGTGAGATGGGGGGGTGTAGAGTCTCCTCTGTGTCACAGGGATTCCTATACTCCCTCCTGGGGGGGTGAATGGAGTAATGGGGGGGCGGCTGCCAAGGAAAATAAGAGGTTCTGCATTTTTGCGGGTCTGGCCTGTCAAGCTGAGATTTCCGGGCTTTATAAATGAAGAGAAGAGCCCATGAAGTCCTGAGGCCTCCTGCAGAGCTCTGTGTTGTGGTAATGCACAGAACTTACATTGGGCCCCTTTCTAGGGCCCTCCAATCTACAAATACAGCCTGTACCCGCCCTGCAGGCGACACAAAACCCGCCATGCGTTGAGGTGTGACCCATTCCTTCCTCTGCTGCATGTCCTGCTGTGCATTGCAACCCATTCCACATAGATAAGCCGCTGAGTGTTGTCATGCCAGCTTGTTGGACATCAGAAGGGGATAATAATGGTCAAAGAAATTAAAATGGACTAATAAAAGTCCATATAGACCATGACATGTATTTTTTTTTTTTTTTTCTTTAACAAAAAAGTTTATTCAAGTATTTAGACAGAAAAAGAAAACGGCGGTGCAATCGTAACATCCTTACATGGATCAGCTAGGTTCAGTGGAAACGGGTCAGTGAGAATTTCAGCAATCCGGGGAGAAAGTGCTACCATCCGGGCGCACAATGGATCATGCTGGAAGGTCAGAAACAAAAAGGAGAGGCCCCTGTCCTCCTGGGGGGGAAAAGGGGGGCGGGGGGCGAGAGGGGGGAAAAAAGAGTCTCACTTCTCCTTCAGTTAGGAGCCACCATCAATAGGCCATATGAATAACGGCTATTCATACAAGATTTCTCGCATCACCTGGTTCCGAGTCCTAATCCAGAGGCACCCTGCGTTCACGGACCCACGCCGCCCAGAGCTTGTCAAATTTTTTTGGGCAGTTGCGTCCCATATACGTTGGCTTGTATAACGGCAATGCCAAGTCTATCAAGGACTGCCATTGTTGGACCGTAGGGGGGAGGGGCTTGTTCCATTGTTGCAGAATAGCTTTCCTAGCATAGAATGCAGCGTAAAATACAAAAAGCTTCTTAGATTGCGGGGCCTCCAACGTATCACAGATACCCAACAATAGAGGCACCGATGGAGTTTATTGTCTCCACCACCCCCATCCAGAAAGGTCTCGGGCATCGACTGTCTGTCGGGGTATATACAAGCTTATCTTTCAGGGGGGTAGTAGACCCCTATGTAGAAATTTCAGCTGCATGAGACGGTCTCTAGCTGATATCATTAATGGGACATATTGCTGGATGCCCTCTTCCCAGTGGTCATTGGTCAGCGCCGGAATATCCACCTGCCATGCCGAGAACAGCTGGGAAACTTTCGAGGTGTCTAGTCCCTCAAGGATGGAGTAGAGGGCAGATAGAGTGCCCCTCGTGTCCGAGGCCCTCAGCACGGTCTCCACCGCAGTCGCTTTCAACCTAACACTCCGTGGGAATTGGGCCTGGAATGCGTGTCTCAGTTGTAGGTACCGAAATCCCATACGATTGGGCGGGTTACGGGTCCGCTTGAGATCATCAAAGAGAAGAAGTCCACCATTGGACACTATGTCCCCCAGTGTTTTCATTTCAAACTGTGCCCAGAGTACTGGATCCGGAATAGTGGCAGTCGAGGATTGCCCCACAGAGGGGTGTAAGTCCATGACATGTTATAGCGTCTGGAGACGCAGCCCATTGGAAAGTAAGAAGCATCTTCTGGGGATGAAGCAGAGGCACCAATCTAAGTGTAGTATAAGAGGACATCTATTGCACAAATGAATATCGGTAGGGTTAGGGGGTTAGGGTTAGGGGTTTCCCATTGGAGAATAAGGCTAGGACTCAGGAATTGGAACAGGGACCTCCCCCAGAGGTCAGAAGGCGGGTTCCCAGAGGTCACAGGGCGTGGCTGACCCACCCCCACCAAAGTGTACAACGTACCCCAACTAAGTCGGGGAATGAACAAGTCGCGGTAAGCGTCTTGCACCCGCCAAGTAATCACAAGCATTGGGTACACATGTCGGGTTATCTGTGGAGAGGGTACATATGTGAGGCTTCTCGCTGATGGCGCAGAGCGGGGCCGCGCCGCTGGTTGCCAACGCTTCCTGCATCTGGAACGCACAGGGAGCGAGGGGATGATGTCATGTCCGGGACGTCACTATTGGTCCATAACATCCCGGAAGTGACATCATCCCATGGCTCCCTGTGCGTTCCAGGAAGCGTTGGCAACCGCCGGCGCGGCCCGCTCTGCGCCCTCAGCGAGACGCCTCACAGATGTACCCTCTCTACAGACACCCTGCCATGTGTACCCAATGCTTGTGATTACCCCAAGTGTGACAAATTTACAAAAAAAAAAATCAAATCAGGAGGGGGTAAATACTTTTTCCCAGCATGTATGTGTGGATATCGGTATTCTCCATCCTCTTCTCTGGATTTCTCCTCAATGTTTGTGACAGACGGCGCGGCCTTAATATATTCTTCTGTGAAAGAAGAGAAGAATCTGGACTTGCTGTACAAATACATCGTCCATAAAATGTACGGATTTCTCTTCAGTACTCCGGCGCTGGTGGTGGAGAAGGACGCCGTCTTCATGTAAGTCATTCTTTATTCCACCCAGACTTCCTAAATCGTGTGCGTTGTGTATATACATTGTGTGCGTTGTGTATATACATTGTGTGCGTTGTGTGCGTTGTGTATATACATTGTGTGCGTTGTGTATATACATTGTGTGCGTTGTGTATATACATTGTGTGCGTTGTGTATATACATTGTGTGCGTTGTGTATATACATTGTGTGCGTTGTGTATATACATTGTGTGCGTTGTGTATATACAATGTGTGCGTTGTGTATATACATTGTGTGCGTTGTGTATATACATTGTGTGCGTTGTGTATATACATTGTGTGCGTTGTGTATATACATTGTGTGCGTTGTGTATATACATTGTGTATACAGAGGAGGATAAATGAATAGAATGGCGGCAGGTCCTAAAAGAAAAGTTAATCTCTTGAAAAAAAAAAAAATATATATATATATATATTTTTTTTTTTTTTGCAGGTAAAAAAATTTGCATTTGTTTTTTTATACACCTGAGGCCTGTAAAGCATTGCATACTCTCAGTCCCGGGTTGTGTAGCACAGCGGGTCTATCAGGTGCTCAGTAGAGGACGTTGGTTGTCATTGTCTTTTTTTCTTGCAGTCCTGCTGGTTGGTGTAGCACAGCCGGGTCCCGGGGTCTGGTTGGTGTAGCACAGCCGGGCCCCGGGTCGTGGTTGGTGTAGCACAGCCGGGCCCCAGGGTCTGGTTGGTGTAGCACAGCCGGGTCCCGGGGTCTGGTTGGTGTAGCACAGCCGGGCCCCGGGGTCTGGTTGGTGTAGCACAGCCGGGCCCCGGGGTCTGGTTGGTGTAGCACAGCCGGGCCCCGGGTCGTGGTTGGTGTAGCACAGCCGGGCCCCGGGTTGTGTAGCACAGCGGGTTCTATCAGGTGCTCAGTAGAGGACATTGGTTGTCATTGTCTTTCTTTCTTGCAGTCCTGCTGGTTGGTGTAGCACAGCCGGGCCCCGGGGTCTGGTTGGTGTAGCACAGCCGGGCCCCGGGGTCTGGTTGGTGTAGCACAGCCGGGTCCCGGGGTCTGGTTGGTGTAGCACAGCCGGGCCCCGGGTCGTGGTTGGTGTAGCACAGCCGGGCCCCGGGGTCTGGTTGGTGTAGCACAGCCGGGCCCCGGGGTCTGGTTGGTGTAGCACAGCCGGGCCCCGGGGTCTGGTTGGTGTAGCACAGCCGTGCCCCGGGGTCTGGTTGGTGTAGCACAGCCGGGTCCCGGGGTCTGGTTGGTGTAGCACAGCCGGGCCCCGGGTCGTGGTTGGTGTAGCACAGCCGGGCCCCGGGTCGTGGTTGGTGTAGCACAGCCGGGCCCCGGGGTCTGGTTGGTGTAGCACAGCCGGGCCCCGGGGTCTGGTTGGTGTAGCACAGCCGGGCCCCGGGGTCTGGTTGGTGTAGCACAGCCGGGCCCCGGGTCGTGGTTGGTGTAGCACAGCCGGGCCCCGGGTCGTGGTTGGTGTAGCACAGCCGGGCCCCGGGGTCTGGTTGGTGTAGCACAGCCGGGCCCCGGGGTCTGGTTGGTGTAGCACAGCCGGGTCCCGGGGTCTGGTTGGTGTAGCACAGCCGGGCCCCGGGTCGTGGTTGGTGTAGCACAGCCGGGCCCCGGGGTCTGGTTGGTGTAGCACAGCCGGGCCCCGGGGTCTGGTTGGTGTAGCACAGCCGGGTCCCGGGGTCTGGTTGGTGTAGCACAGCCGGGCCCCGGGTCCTGGTTGGTGTAGCACAGCCGGGCCCCGGGGTCTGGTTGGTGTAGCACAGCCGGGCCCCGGGGGCTGGTTGGTGTAGCACAGCCGGGCCCCGGGGTCTGGTTGGTGTAGCACAGCCGGGCCCCGGGTTCTGGTTGGTGTAGCACAGCCGGGCCCCGGGGTCTGGTTGGTGTAGCACAGCCGGGTCCCGGGTTCTGGTTGGTGTAGCACAGCCGGGCCCCGGGGTCTGGTTGGTGTAGCACAGCCGGGCCCCGGGGTCTGGTTGGTGTAGCACAGCCGGGTCCCGGGGTCTGGTTGGTGTAGCACAGCCGGGCCCCGGGGTCTGGTTGGTGTAGCACAGCCGGGTCCCGGGTTCTGGTTGGTGTAGCACAGCCGGGCCCCGGGGTCTGGTTGGTGTAGCACAGCCGGGCCCCGGGGTCTGGTTGGTGTAGCACAGCCGGGCCCCGGGGTCTGGTTGGTGTAGCACAGCCGGGTCCCGGGGTCTGGTTGGTGTAGCACAGCCGGGCCCCGGGGTCTGGTTGGTGTAGCACAGCCGGGCCCCGGGGTCTGGTTGGTGTAGCACAGCCGGGCCCCGGGGTCTGGTTGGTGTAGCACAGCCGGGTCCCGGGTTCTGGTTGGTGTAGCACAGCCGGGCCCCGGGGTCTGGTTGGTGTAGCACAGCCTGGCCCCGGGGTCTGGTTGGTGTAGCACAGCCGGGTCCCGGGGTCTGGTTGGTGTAGCACAGCCGGGCCCCGGGGTCTGGTTGGTGTAGCACAGCCGGGTCCCGGGTTCTGGTTGGTGTAGCACAGCCGGGCCCCGGGGTCTGGTTGGTGTAGCACAGCCGGGCCCCGGGTCGTGGTTGGTGTAGCACAGCCGGGCCCCGGGTTGTGTAGCACAGCGGGTTCTATCAGGTGCTCAGTAGAGGACGTTGGTTCTCATTGTCTTTTTTTCTTGCAGTCCTGCTGGTTGGTGTAGCACAGCCGGGCCCCGGGGTCTGGTTGGTGTAGCACAGCCGGGCCCCGGGGTCTGGTTGGTGTAGCACAGCCGGGCCCTGGGTTGTGTAGCACAGCGGGTCTATCAGCTGCTCAGTAGAGGACGTTGATTCTCATTGTCTGTCTTTCTTGCAGTCCTGCTGGTTGGTGTAGCACAGCCTGGCCCCGGGGGCTGGTTGGTGTAGCACAGCGGGTCTATCAGCTGCTCAGTAGAGGACGTTGATTCTCATTGTCTGTCTTTCTTGCAGTCCTGCTGGTTGGTATAGCACAGCCGGGCCCCGGGGTCTGGTTGGTGTAGCACAGCGGGTCTATTAGCTGCT
Organism: Rana temporaria; assembly: GCF_905171775.1. Classification (NCBI taxonomy): domain Eukaryota; kingdom Metazoa; phylum Chordata; class Amphibia; order Anura; family Ranidae; genus Rana; species Rana temporaria. The sequence goes on along the minus strand of NC_053499.1, from coordinate 163,828,414 downwards.
CAGTAGAGGACGTTGGTTCTCATTGTCTGTCTTTCTTGCAGTCCTGCTGGTTGGGACAATGAGAAGAAAATTGGAATTTTGCATGAGAACTTTTCCAGCATCAAACCTGAAGATGCCTTTGAAGACTTCATTGTAAAGCCGCCTATTAGAAAGGTAAGTGATCGTCTGTGAGGGATGTTGTGGAAATGCCGCAGTTGGAGGTCTGTAGGGGGGAGGGGTTTATATATTTCAGGAAACGCCCACCTAACCTGTTTGTGTCGTCTTCTCTTCTCTGATTAGCTGGTCCATGATAAGGAGGTGGCAGCAGAAGATGAGCAGGTCTTCCTAATGAAGCAGCAGGTGCGTCCGTTCTCTCTCCACAGGGGGGGGGGGGGGGTCTTCTTTATTTTTATTTTTATGGTGACTGAGTTTAAAATGATCCGAAGTGATGGAAATTAACCAAAGCGGGCATTGGGGGGTGTGCAGACAGGCGGGCATTGGGAGTGTGCAGACAGGCGGGCATTGGTGGGGTGTGCAAACAGACAGGCGGGCATTGGGGTGTGCAAACAGACAGGCGGGCATTGGGGGGGGTGTGCAGACAGGCGGGCATTGGTGGGGTGTGCAAACAGACAGGCGGGCATTGGGGTGTGCAAACAGACAGGCGGGCATTGGGGGGGGTGTGCAGACAGGCGGGCATTGGGGGGGGTGTGCAGACAGGCGGGCATTGGGGGGGTGTGCAGACAGGCGGGCTTTGGGGGGTGTGCAGACAGGCGGGCATTGGACAGGCGGGCATTGGGGGGGTGTGCAGACAGGCGGGCATTGGGGGGGTGTGCAAACAGACAGGCGGGCATTGGGGGGGGTGTGCAGACAGGTGGGCATTGGGGGGGTGTGCAGACAGGCGGGCTTTGGGGGGTGTGCAGACAGGCGGGCATTGGACAGGCGGGCATTGGGGGGGTGTGCGGACAGGCGGGCATTGGGGGGGGGGGCAGACAGGCGGGCATTGGGGGGGTGTGCAGACAGGCGGGCATTGGGGGGGTGTGCAGACAGGCGGGCATTGGGGGGGTGTGCAGACAGGCGGGCATTGGGGGGGTGTGCAGACAGACAGGCGGGCATTGGGGGGTGTGCAGACAGGCGGGCATTGGACAGGCAGGCATTGGGGGTTGTGCAGACAGGCGGGCATTGGGGGGGCGGGACAGGCGGTTATTGGGGGCGGGACAGGCGGTTATTATGGGCGGGACAGGCGGGCATTGGGGGGGTGTGCAGACAGACAGGCGAGCATTGGGGGGGTGTGCAGACAGACAGGCGGGCATTGGGGGGTGTGCAGACAGACAGGCGGGCATTGGGGGTGTGCAGACAGGTGGGCATTGGGGGGGTGTGCAGACAGGCGAGCATTGGACAGGCGGGCATTGGGGGGGGTGTGCAGACAGGCGGGCATTGGGGGGGTGTGCAGACAGGCGGGCATTGGGGGGGTGTGCAGACAGGCGGGCATTGGGGGGGTGTGCAGACAGGCGGGCATTGGGGGGGTGTGCAGACAGACAGGCGGGCATTGGGGGGTGTGCAGACAGGCGGGCATTGGACAGGCAGGCATTGGGGGTTGTGCAGACAGGCGGGCATTGGGGGGGCGGGACAGGCAGGCATTGGGGGGGCGGGACAGGCGGTTATTGGGGGCGGGACAGGCGGTTATTATGGGCGGGACAGGCATTGGGGGGGTGTGCAGACAGACAGGCGAGCATTGGGGGGGTGTGCAGACAGACAGGCGAGCATTGGGGGGGTGTGCAGACAGACAGGCAGGCATTGGGGGGGTGTGCAGACAGGCGGGCATTGGGGGGGTGTGCAGACAGGCGGGCATTGGGGGGGTGTGCAGACAGACAGGCGGGCATTGGGGGGGTGTGCAGACAGGCGGGCATTGGACAGGCAGGCATTGGGGGTTGTGCAGACAGTCGGGCATTGGGGGGGCGGGACAGGCAGGCATTGGGGGGGCGGGACAGGCGGTTATTGGGGGCGGGGCAGGCGGTTATTATGGGCGGGACAGGCGAGCATTGGGGGGGGTGTGCAGACAGACAGGCGAGCATTGGGGGGGTGTGCAGACAGACAGGCGAGCATTGGGGGGGTGTGCAGACAGACAGACAGGCGGGCATTGGGGGGGTGTGCAGACAGACAGGCGAGCATTGGGGGGGTGTGCAGACAGACAGACAGGCGGGCATTGGGGGGGTGTGCAGACAGACAGGCGAGCATTGGGGGGGTGTGCAGACAGACAGACAGGCGGGCATTGGGGGTGTGCAGACAGACAGACGGGCATTGGGGGGGCAGACAGGCGAACATTGGGGGCGGGACAGGTGGGCATTGGGGGCGGGACAGGTGGGCATTGGGGACATTTGATTTAAGACTTCTAATTGTTTTCATTCTTTCATTGGCAGTCTTACCTGGCGAAGCAGCCGGCCACCCCAACAAGAGCCTCGGTGAGTATGAGAATATTCCGGACCCTCAATGCTGCTCTGCCTTAGAGAGAACCTGTCAGTAGCGGGTCTTCAGATCAGTTCCTGATGGTGTAGGTCAGTGGTTGTCAACTTGCAAGGTAAAGGGGGCCCCAGATGTGTCCCCTAATGGCTCCAAAGGGCCACATATAATATTGCATGTGAGGCTCCAGGAAACAATCGGACTTTTCCCTCACTACCCGGGGAGATGTTATGTTGCTCCTCGCTCTGTCAGGACAGGAAGTGCTGGGAAATCTCTCTAAAGGGGACACAGAAAACATGCTTGTTGGCCGGATGGGAAGTGTTGAACTTTTTGCTGCCAGATATTTTGTCTGGAGGAATTCTTCCATGGATATTACTTCTTATAATGTTACAAAATGTGAGATTTTTATTATTGGGATAAATGTGTTTCTGTAGACCAGCCTGCCTGTTATGTGAACATCTCTTGCCCCGGGATAGTGATCCCATGCTGTACAATGGCGTCCCGTGATTCTTAGAGCGGGGGTGGGGGGAGATGTAAGCTTAGTTGGGGGTCGACCCGCCTTCCGGTGTAAAGTGTTTGGGGGATATCGGTGAGGGGAGAGAACCCCGGCCTCATTTTTATTGCTGTCTGTGATAGAAAATCTTCCAATGGGGACACGCCTTCCAGTGACGAGCGTCTCGGAGAGGATTTCCCTCACTTCCTGTTGTGTCTACAGAGCAGGAAGTGCGGGGAAATCTCCCAAATTGGGGGACACATGGCAAAAGAAACTTAAATGTGGCGAAGGGTTTAACCCTACACAACTTGTTCCAAAATGTTAAAAAATAAAAGTTTCAGCTTTGATGCACTTCAAATATTCCCTGCCTGTCATTGGAGGACTTTGGTTTATTGACCCCTCCCCCCCCCCTGTACTCTGATATTAGACACATGAGAAGAGAACATTACCTAATGTCGTGTTTTTTGGTGTTTTCCAGGAATCGCCGGCGAGAGCTCCCACAGGATCCCCCCGGACTCCGGGCCGCACCGGTTCCACCGCCGTGCCCAACTCGTCACCCATGGCAGCCGTCAAGAAACCAGATCCCAATAGTAAGAGTCGTGGATTTTCTGCACATCGCACATTTTCTGCGTGTTTTTCCATGCGCAGTAACGTGTGTTTGACACGCGTGTTTTATGATGCACATTTTGTCCTCGGCTCGCATTTCTTTTGGGGTCACTCCCATCTTCTCTGGGCTTTTATTTACATTCCATTGCAGTAAAATGTTTGCTGTACTTTTCTTTCACTTTGCCGCAGTAGTGTGAACTGCGGTCCCCCGAGAATGGTGACCTGGATTGGGGGCGGGCTGTGCCGCTGCATGTGGTGTGAACTGCGGTCCCCCGAGAATGGTGACCTGGATTGGGGGCGGGCTGTGCCGCTGCATGTGGTGTGAACTGCGGTCCCCCGAGAATGGTGACCTGGATTGGGGGCGGGCTGTGCCGCTGCATGTGGTGTGAACTGCGGTCCCCCGAGAATGGTGACCTGGATTGGGGGCGGGCTGTGCCGCTGCATGTGGTGTGAACTGCGGTCCCCCGAGAATGGTGACCTGGATTGGGGGCGGGCTGTGCCGCTGCATGTGGTGTGAACTGCGGTCCCCCGAGAATGGTGACCTGGATTGGGGGCGGGCTGTGCCGATGCATGTGGTGTGAACTGCGGTCCCCCGAGAATGGTGACCTGGATTGGGGGCGGGCTGTGCCGCTGCATGTGGTGTGAATGGGCCCTTAGAGGCAGATTTAGAGGGGGCTCAGGTAAGTATGAGGGGGGGGGGGCTGCTGCACATAGATGGAGTTGTAAAGTCAGAAGAGGCGTTTTGTGCATTAAAAGAAACCCCCCCCCCCCAATACTTACTTGAGCCCCCTCTCTCTCCAGCGATGTTCACGAATGTCTAAGCCATCCAGGACTCTCCTTCTGATTGGCTGAGATACAGCAGCGGCGCCATTGGCACCCGTGGCTGTCCATCAATCAGGGGAGAGAGAGGGCAGGGCCAGGTTAGGGGTCCGTGTCTGAATGGACACACAGAGATGTGACTCGGCTCCAGTTCCCCCATAGGAAGCTGCTGACTGTGGGGGCACTCAATAGGAGGGAGGAGCCAGGAGCAGCAAAAAGGGACCAGAGAAGAGGGGGAACGGGGCTGCTCTGTGCAAAACCAACTGCATAGAGGAGGGAAGTATGACATGTTTGTTATTTAAAAAAAAAATATATAGACTTTACAATGACTTTAATGCATAGAATGCATCTTCTGCCTTTACAATCACTTTAAGTTCTACTTTGAGGGAGGAGGAGGGGGGGGGGTTTGGGGGTTCAGGTAGATTCCAGATATTCTTATTCTGTTTTCTTGTATAATATAATATTAATGTTTCTTTTTCCAGATGCAGCGGCCAGTGAAGGTGTCTTGGCCAGTTTCTTCAATAGCCTGCTGAGTAAAAAGACGGGATCACCGGGAGGGAGCCCGGGGGGGTCGAGTCCTGCGCAGAATTCGGCAAAGAAGCCAGGTACGGGTATGGAGGGGATCTCTGGGGCCCATGAGCACAATGCTGGTGTAATACGCTTGTTTTACCACGGATGGCCCGCCCACAATGTACTGCAGACGGGCGGCCACACAGACAAACCCCGCGTCCCCCGTACGTCCCCGCCTACAAACCCCACGTCCCCGCCTACAAACCCCGCGTCCCCCGTATGTCACCGCCTACAAACCCCACGTCCCTGCCTACAAACCCCACGTCGCGGTCTACTTTTGGGTTTAGGACGCACGCATGCACACCCACTCTGTACACAGCGGGAGTTTGTGAGCCAATCCTGACCAATGATTCATGGCCGGGACCCCATAGTATGGAGATGATGATATCATTGTCACACCAACCAATCAATAAACACTTATTGGGATTTTCTTTATCATAAATATGTAGAAGAATCCAGATTGATTATTTTTTATTGGATATGTTTTATAGCGGAAGGTCTTTCGGTTTATATTGTAATAGAAAAGCGCAGATTTTGGCCGCTGACTGTGTGTCTCTCCTCCAGGACAGAAGCCGGTACTGACCAACGTCCAGGAGGAACTGGACAGAATGACCCGCCAGCCTGACGCTGTATTAACAAACTCCGCCCCCGCGGAGAACGAAGCCTGACCCGCCTATCAAGCAAACAATTACACCGTGTAAATGACCAAATAATAACCATGTATAACGGACTTATGGCTGCTCTGACACAGCGGATACTGTAGGTTTCGTCGTGGAAAGGGGCGGGCCTCCTTGCTTGTCTCAAGTGTTACACGCCCCTTATGGGAAGCTTGCCTTGATTTTATTCCACCTGATTAACCCCTCAAGTACAGGAAGTGGCTGACATCTTTGGGGTCTCTCCCCCACGAATGCTTCTAATGGGTTTCTGTGGATGGAGAGTCAGGAGACGGCCCGTCTCTGGGGTTCCCGCTGTCTGTAACGTGCGCCGCGCTGCTGACTCTGCTTATAGAGGGAGATTTGTATGTTTGAACCTGAATGAAGCATGTGCTCCACTTATTGGAAGGTAAAGGGCCGGCTGTAGGCTAGGGACAGGAAGCCGAAGCGCCTTCCCCTTTGTGCATCTTCTCCGGGACGCTTCTGCCCCAAGGGGGGTATATCTGGCTTTCCAGGAATCACTTTGCCCCTAGCAGTCCTCAGCAAGGGAATTCTGGGTAGGACACTTTAGGTCGCCGGTTGGGAGAATTATACATGGGGAGGCGGGAGGAAGGTGGGGGGGGCGGGGGCTGGGGGGAGGCGGCCGTATCGTAGGGTGGAAAAAAATAGCATGTTTTTCAGTTCCAAGTGCCTAGAGCGGTTCAGGATGTGCCACTAGGAGGCGCTCGGAGGATTTCTGCACTGTATGAACAGTCACTTTTATAGACATTTATTATTTGCAATGGCCCTGCAGCAGTCACTGTTACCTGTTGATCCGTAACGTTTCCCAGCATGCATTCCTGCATCGTAAATACCAAACCCTCACCTGTGGAGGCTCTGCAGAGCTCGGCATTGAGGGGTTTCCTGCCAGCCCCCCCTCTTTCTCTCTCATAGATTATTATTATTTCTATTCTTCTTATTTAAAGTTCTCCTGAAGGTAAGGCTGGGACTACATGCTGCAATGCTTAACCCATTACACCCCAGAGGCAGCTTTTCAGGTGGATCAATAAAAGTACAATGGGAATATTGCAGAGCTGCAGTCTGTAGAGCAGACCACTTTAGCACCTTGTCTAGCCTTATACCAACCAGAAAATAAACTGTACTCCTATGTACATAGCAATGTTCATACTTCTACCACAAGAGCACCGCCCGCTGTGGAGTACGTGTGACCTTTATGTCCTGAACACCACTTTGTTTTCTTCTTTGTTTTATAAATGTGTTTTTTATTACTTGCCAACAGTCCTAGCACTGTGGGGGCTGTCCCTTCTGTCTCCTCAGGGGCGGAGCTCCTCTCCTGGGCTGTCCCTTCTGTCTCCTCGGGGGCGGCGCTCCTCTACTGGGCTGTCCTTTCTGTCTCCTCAGGGGCGGCGCTCCTCTTCTGGGCTGTCCTGTCTGTCTCCTCAGGGGCGGCGCTCCTCTTGGGGCTGTCCTGTCTGTCTCCTCAGGGGCGGCGCTCCTCTTGGGGCTGTCCTTTCTGTCTCCTCAGGGGCGGCGCTCCTCTTGGGGCTGTCCTTTCTGTCTCCTCAGGGGCGGCGCTCCTCTTGGGGCTGTCCCTTCTGTTTCCTCAGTGGTGGAGCTCCTCTTGGGGCTGTCCCTTCTGTTTCCTCAGGGGTGGAGCTCCTCTTGGGGCTGTCCCTTCTGTCTCCTCAGGGGCAGAGTTTTTCTTGGGGCTGTTCCTTCTGGCTCATCAGGGGCGGAGCTCCTCTTGGGCCTGTTCTTTTTGTCTCCTTAGGGGTGGATCTCCTTTTGTGTGGGTTCTTTTGTGGGCGGAGCTTTCCCTTTGGACTGTTGGCAAGTAGATCGTTTTTTTTTTGTTCTTGTCAAGGCACTTTCCCAGTTGTAGCTGCAAAGTCTGTACAATGAGTTCTGGTCGGAGTACACTGCCGGCCCCGCCGCTGCCGCCGGGTTTCTATTTTAATTTATTTATTTTTTTAAAACTTAAAATTGGATAAAGTTGTTTTTTGTGCAGTCCGGCCTCTCCGTGTATATTGGTAGATATAATGCCTCTGTTACCACTAGAATCCACAACACTATCTAATGTGTACTTACCTTGGGGGCGGGGATGTGTACTTACCTTGGGGGCGGGGATGTGTACTTACCTTGGGGGCGGGGCCTGCGTTCCTCGCTCCACTTTCTGCATTAATGGAATCTTTCTGCTTTGTGTCCTAACACAACGGTTATTAGTAAGGATTTGTCAGTGTGAAGCATGCGGGCGCCGATCACTTCATTGTCCATCATCTGCTCTTCTCATCCTCACCCACTGATTGGCTTATTCCCTCACTGGGGACACTGGTCCCTCCCACATTATTGTTTATAGCAGGGATGGGGAACCTCGGCACCCCAGGTGTTTTGGAACTACATTTCCCATGATGCTCATGCACTCTGCAGTGTAGTGGAGCATCATGGGAAATGTAGTCCCAAATCACCTGGGATGCCGAGGTTCCCCGTCACTGGTTTATAGCAACCAATCAGATTTTACCTTCAGCTTCCCAGTGCCCTATGGGAGAAGAGAAGAAGAAACTGGTTGCCATTGGCTACAAAATTGATACTTTTTTGGGGTCTATTAATTGTGCCCCCCAGTCATGTGACTGGTTCTGAGGGATTGGATAGGTGAGCGTTGGGTTGGGTGACGAAGAAGCCGCCTCAGCCAAGGGCAGGAAGATTACGCAATGAGGCGATTATCGCAGCCGGATCTCAGAAATCGCAGTGCTCAGTAATTGTGTCCTCAGAAAACGCAAAACTTCACTATGATGTGAAAGTGAACTTTCATCCAATAAAATAACTTTCTTCTGGCTCCTCCCCTTTCCAATAATTGGCGCTTATTACCTTTTTTATTATTATTACATTCAGACCCCTTCTTTCTTTTTCTAATCATTTTTATGAAGGTTATAAACGATACAGATATAAAACCAGACAATACCGTATAGAAAAGTACCGGGGTACTAACAAGATACTCAAAGATGGCGGCATGGGAGGGGCGGGGCCAATATTTCCAACAAAATCCCAGCCGAGTATAAAGTGTAATTCTAAGAAGTCTGATCTTCTGGCTCAGGCGGGGGAGGGACTTTCTGGGTCGCCTGAGAAATATATTATTAATAATCTTTTATTGAGAGCAAAGATTTCTCATTCCTACAAATAACTCGCTAGCGGCCGAAGAATGCGGCTTGCAGAGCTTTTTTTCCCGTCCCGCAAGCGCACCGCCCCAGTGTGAGAGCCCCTCAGATTTTCACACTGCGGAGGCATGAGAGGCGCGTTACAGGTTACAATGGCGGCGCGGGTTTGTGAGGAGAAAAGGAACGCGAGGCGAGAAAACAAGATCCATCTACTAAATTCATCAATGGCGGTTTTTATTGGGGTTCATCCCCTTCAAGACCGGAAATTACATTGATAATAATTTTAGGGTGACATGTTGTAGATCTAAATACCTTCCAGAGTGACCCCCAGTATACGGGACAGACGTTCTGAGGGTGACCCCAGTATACGGGACAGACGTTCTGAGGGTGACCCCAATATACGGGACAGACGTTCTGAGGAGAGTGACCCCAATATACGGGACAGACGTTCTGAGAGTGACCCCAATATACGGGACAGACGTTCTGAGGAGAGTGACCCCAATATACGGGACAGACCTGAGGAGAGTGACCCCAATATACCGGACAGACGTTCTGAGAGTGACCCCAATATACCGGACAGACGTTCTGAGGAGAGTGACCCCCAATATACGGGACAGACGTTCTGAGGAGAGTGACCCCAATATACCGGACAGACGTTCTGAGGAGAGTGACCCCCAATATACGGGACAGACGTTCTGAGGAGAGTGACCCCAATATACGGGACAGACGTTCTGAGGAGAGTGACCCCAATATACGGGACAGACATTCTGAGGAGAGTGACCCCAATATACCGGACAGACGTTCTGAGAGTGACCCCAATATAGGGGACAGACGTTCTGAGAGTGACCCCAATATAGGGGACAGACGTTCTGAGGAGAGTGACCCCAATATACGGGACAGACGTTCTGAGGAGAGTGACCCCAATATACGGGACAGACCTGAGGAGAGTGACCCCAATATACAGGACAGACGTTCTGAGGAGAGTGACCCCAATATACGGGACAGACGTTCTGAGGAGAGTGACCCCAATATACAGGACAGATGTTCTGAGGAGAGTGACCCCAATATACGGGACAGACATTCTGAGGAGAGTGACCCCAATATACGGGACAGACGTTCTGAGGAGAGTGACCCCAATATACGGGACAGACGTTCTGAGGAGAGTGACCCCCAATATACGGGACAGACGTTCTGAGGAGAGTGACCCCAATATAGGGGACAGACGTTCTGAGGAGAGTGACCCCAATATACAGGACAGACGTTCTGAGGAGAGTGACCCCAATATACGGGACAGACGTTCTGAGGAGAGTGACCCCAATATACGGGACAGACGTTCTGAGGAGAGTGACCCCAATATACGGGACAGACGTTCTGAGGAGAGTGACCCCCAATATACGGGACAGACGTTCTGAGGAGAGTGACCCCAATATACCGGACAGACGTTCTGAGGAGAGTGACCCCAATATAGGGGACAGACGTTCTGAGGAGAGTGACCCCAATATACAGGACAGACGTTCTGAGGAGAGTGACCCCAATATACGGGACAGACGTTCTGAGGAGAGTGACCCCAATATACGGGACAGACGTTCTGAGGAGAGTGACCCCCAATATACGGGACAGACGTTCTGAGGAGAGTGACCCCCAATATACGGGACAGACGTTCTGAGGAGAGTGACCCCAATATACGGGACAGACATTCTGAGGAGAGTGACCCCAATATACGGGACAGACATTCTGAGGAGAGTGACCCCAATATACGGGACAGACGTTCTGAGGAGAGTGACCCCAATATACGGGACAGACATTCTGAGGAGAGTGACCCCAATATACGGGACAGACATTCTGAGGAGAGTGACCCCAATATACGGGACAGACGTTCTGAGGAGAGTGACCCCAATATACGGGACAGACGTTCTGAGGAGAGTGACCCCAATATACGGGACAGACCTGAGGAGAGTGACCCCCAATATACGGGACAGACATTCTGAGGAGAGTGACCCAATATACGGGACAGACATTCTGAGGAGAGTGACCCCAATATACTGGACAGACGTTCTGAGAGTGACCCCAATATACCGGACAGACGTTCTGAGGAGAGTGACCCCAATATACGGGACAGACGTTCTGAGGAGAGCGACCCCAATATACGGGACAGACGTTCTGAGGAGAGCGACCCCAATATACGGGACAGACGTTCTGAGGAGAGTGACCCCCAATATACGGGACAGACGTTCTGAGGAGAGCGACCCCAATATACGGGACAGACGTTCTGAGGAGAGTGACCCCAATATACGGGACAGACCTGAGGAGAGTGACCCCAATATACGGGACAGACGTTCTGAGGAGAGTGACCCCCAATATACGGGACAGACGTTCTGAGGAGAGCGACCCCAATATACGGGACAGACGTTCTGAGGAGAGTGACCCCAATATACGGGACAGACCTGAGGAGAGTGACCCCAATATACGGGACAGACGTTCTGAGGAGAGTGACCCCAATATACAGGACAGACGTTCTGAGGACACGTTTTCTGAGCACTTCGGAGGCCGCAGACTCTATAGATGGAGGACGATTTCTAACTTGTGTTACATAGATATTCATTACAGATGTGTACACCCCGAGGAGGGTGGTGATGATAATGGGGGTGATGGTGATGATAAGGATGGGGGTGGTGATGATGATGATGATGGAGGTGGTGATGATGGGGGTGGTGGTGATGATGGGGGTGGTGGTGATGATGATGGGGGTGGTAATGATGATGATGATGGGGGTGATGGTGATGATGGGGGTGAGACGGCACAGAACACGGAGGACGCTGACCCCGGTCATCACAGTGGCTCACTTTGCACCTCGGTGACATCACAGACCCTTCTTAGACATGATTCGGTCCGATCCTCAGTATTGTGTTCCGCTCGGTGGAGGTGCATTTAGTTGTATAGAGTTTGATACGGGGGGGGGGGGGGCGGTACCGGCGGCGCTCCAGCTGTGCGGAAACTACACATCCCATCATTCCTCTGTCTCTGGAAGTCATGTCTGTGGCTGTCAGTCTTGCAGGGCCCGATGGGATTTGTAGTCCCGCCGGAGTGTTTGGATTGCCGCCCCCTGTAATGCTTCACCACCTCTGTGATCGGGAAGGGTCGCTCGTAGTGTATTATCTGGTGTCCAATGTTCTTCTCAACTGACCTCTAACATGGCGCTTTTCTGGGACAATTTCAAAAATAAAAATCGCCTTTTAAAAGGGATGAAAGATCCGTCTGTTATTTCTGATTGTGTTCAATACTTGTAGATACAGTCCGGGCTTCTCCCTCCGTCTATAAAACTCCTCCGGGTTCCTGCAATACTCCATGAAATGACCTTCAAATTGGATTTTTCTATAATTTATATTTTTTTTACAATTAAGTGACCAACAAACATTTAAAAAAAGGACCTCCTACAAATCCCCCGATACAGGGACCCATTCCAAGAATTCCCTTTTATGGAGAAGGGACCGGACTCCTGATCTCTGTACTAATAGTAATCCGCAGCATGGAACTCTTCTCCTATTGGTACGGCCCATTTCTCATCTGCCATGACTTTCTGGACCTTTTCCAATACACCGGAATTGGCCCTTCCAACAGATGTGGCCCTTTACTCTTCTTATATGTCCTGATGGAACCAAGTGTGGTACAAGGTCCCGAAGATGTTGCCCGTCACATACCCCTCAGTCTCGGATAGATGTCGGCCGTCTAATACCCCTCAGTCTCGGATAGATGTCCGCCGTCTAATACCCCCCAGTCTCGGATAGATGTCGGCCGTCTAATACCCCTCAGTCTCGGATAGATGACGGCCGTCTAATACCCCCCAGTCTCGGATAGATGTCGGCCGTCTAATACCCCTCAGTCTCGGATAGATGTCGGCCGTCTAATACCCCTCAGTCTCGGATAGATGTCGGCCGTCTAATACCCCTCAGTCCCAGATAGATGTCGGCCGTCTAATACCCCTCAGTCTCGGATAGATGTCCGCCGTCTAATACCCCTCAGTCTCGGATAGATGTCGGCCGTCTAATACCCCTCAGTCTCGGATAGATGTCGGCCGTCTAATACCCCTCAGTCCCAGATAGATGTCGGCCGTCTAATACCCCTCAGTCTCGGATAGATGTCGGCCGTCTAATACCCCTCAGTCTCGGATAGATGTCCGCCGTCTAATACCCCCCAGTCTCGGATAGATGTCGGCCGTCTAATACCCCTCAGTCTCGGATAGATGACGGCCGTCTAATACCCCCCAGTCTCGGATAGATGTCGGCCGTCTAATACCCCTCAGTCTCGGATAGATGTCGGCCGTCTAATACCCCTCAGTCTCGGATAGATGTCGGCCGTCTAATACCCCTCAGTCCCAGATAGATGTCGGCCGTCTAATACCCCTCAGTCTCGGATAGATGTCCGCCGTCTAATACCCCTCAGTCTCGGATAGATGTCGGCCGTCTAATACCCCTCAGTCTCGGATAGATGTCGGCCGTCTAATACCCCTCAGTCCCAGATAGATGTCGGCCGTCTAATACCCCTCAGTCTCGGATAGATGTCGGCCGTCTAATACCCCTCAGTCTCGGATAGATGTCGGCCGTCACATACCCCTCAGTCTCGGATAGATGTCGGCCGTCTAATACCCCTCAGTCCCAGATAGATGTCGGCCGTCTAATACCCCTCAGTCTCGGATAGATGTCGGCCGTCTAATACCCCTCAGTCTCGGATAGATGTCGGCCGTCTAATACCCCTCAGTCTCGGATAGATGTCCGCCATCTAATACCCCTCAGTCTCGGATAGATGTCGGCCGTCTAATACCCCTCAGTCCCGGATAGATGTCCGCCGTCTAATACCCCTCAGTCTCGGATAGATGTCCGCCATCTAATACCCCTCAGTCTCGGATAGATGTCGGCCGTCTAATACCCCTCAGTCTCGGATAGATGTCCGCCGTCTAATACCCCTCAGTCTCGGATAGATGTCCGCCATCTAATACCCCTCAGTCTCGGATAGATGTCGGCCGTCTAATACCCCTCAGTCTCGGATAGATGTCCGCCGTCTAATACCCCTCAGTCTCGGATAGATGTCCGCCGTCTAATACCCCCTCAGTCTCGGATAGATGTTGGCCATCTAATACCCCTCAGTCTCGGATAGATGTCCGCCGTCTAATACCCCTCAGTCTCGGATAGATGTCGGCCGTCTAATACCCCTCAGTCTCGGATAGATGTCCGCCGTCTAATACCCCTCAGTCTCGGATAGATGTCCGCCGTCTAATACCCCCTCAGTCTCGGATAGATGTTGGCCATCTAATACCCCTCAGTCTCGGATAGATGTCCGCCGTCTAATACCCCTCAGTCTCGGATAGATGTCCGCCATCTAATACCCCTCAGTCTCGGATAGATGTCCGCCATCTAATACCCCTCAGTCTCGGATAGATGTCCGCCGTCTAATACCCCTCAGTCTCAGATAGATGTCCGCCGTCTAATACCCCTCAGTCTCGGATAGATGTCCGCCATCTAATACCCCTCAGTCTCAGATAGATGTCGGCCGTCTAATACCCCTCAGTCTCGGATAGATGTCCGCCATCTAATACCCCTCAGTCTCGGATAGATGTCCGCCATCTAATACCCCTCAGTCTCAGATAGATGTCCGCCGTCTAATACCCCTCAGTCTCGGATAGATGTCCACCGTCTAATACCCCTCAGTCTCGGATAGATGTCCGCCGTCTAATACCCCTCAGTCTCTGATAGATGTCCGCCGTCTAATACCCCTCAGTCTCGGATAGATGTCGGCCATCTAATACCCCTCAGTCTCGGATAGATGTCGGCCATCTAATACCCCTCAGTCTCGGATAGATGACGGCCGTCTAATACCCCCCAGTCTCGGATAGATGTCGGCCGTCTAATACCCCTCAGTCTCGGATAGATGTCGGCCGTCTAATACCCCTCAGTCTCGGATAGATGTCCGCCGTCTAATACCCCTCAGTCTCGGATAGATGTCGGCCGTCTAATACCCCTCAGTCTCGGATAGATGTCGGCCGTCTAATACCCCTCAGTCCCAGATAGATGTCGGCCGTCTAATACCCCTCAGTCTCGGATAGATGTCGGCCGTCTAATACCCCTCAGTCTCGGATAGATGTCGGCCGTCACATACCCCTCAGTCTCGGATAGATGTCGGCCGTCTAATACCCCTCAGTCCCAGATAGATGTCGGCCGTCTAATACCCCTCAGTCTCGGATAGATGTCGGCCGTCTAATACCCCTCAGTCTCGGATAGATGTCGGCCGTCTAATACCCCTCAGTCTCGGATAGATGTCCGCCATCTAATACCCCTCAGTCTCGGATAGATGTCGGCCGTCTAATACCCCTCAGTCTCGGATAGATGTCCGCCGTCTAATACCCCTCAGTCTCGGATAGATGTCCGCCATCTAATACCCCTCAGTCTCGGATAGATGTCGGCCGTCTAATACCCCTCAGTCTCGGATAGATGTCCGCCGTCTAATACCCCTCAGTCTCGGATAGATGTCCGCCATCTAATACCCCTCAGTCTCGGATAGATGTCGGCCGTCTAATACCCCTCAGTCTCGGATAGATGTCCGCCATCTAATACCCCTCAGTCTCGGATAGATGTCGGCCGTCTAATACCCCTCAGTCTCGGATAGATGTCCGCCGTCTAATACCCCTCAGTCTCGGATAGATGTCCGCCGTCTAATACCCCCTCAGTCTCGGATAGATGTTGGCCATCTAATACCCCTCAGTCTCGGATAGATGTCCGCCGTCTAATACCCCTCAGTCTCGGATAGATGTCGGCCGTCTAATACCCCTCAGTCTCGGATAGATGTCCGCCGTCTAATACCCCTCAGTCTCGGATAGATGTCGGCCGTCTAATACCCCTCAGTCTCGGATAGATGTCCGCCATCTAATACCCCTCAGTCTCGGATAGATGTCGGCCGTCTAATACCCCTCAGTCTCGGATAGATGTCCGCCGTCTAATACCCCTCAGTCTCGGATAGATGTCCGCCATCTAATACCCCTCAGTCTCGGATAGATGTCGGCCGTCTAATACCCCTCAGTCTCGGATAGATGTCCGCCGTCTAATACCCCTCAGTCTCGGATAGATGTCCGCCATCTAATACCCCTCAGTCTCGGATAGATGTCGGCCGTCTAATACCCCTCAGTCTCGGATAGATGTCCGCCATCTAATACCCCTCAGTCTCGGATAGATGTCGGCCGTCTAATACCCCTCAGTCTCGGATAGATGTCCGCCGTCTAATACCCCTCAGTCTCGGATAGATGTCCGCCGTCTAATACCCCCTCAGTCTCGGATAGATGTTGGCCATCTAATACCCCTCAGTCTCGGATAGATGTCCGCCGTCTAATACCCCTCAGTCTCGGATAGATGTCGGCCGTCTAATACCCCTCAGTCTCGGATAGATGTCCGCCGTCTAATACCCCTCAGTCTCGGATAGATGTCCGCCGTCTAATACCCCCTCAGTCTCGGATAGATGTTGGCCATCTAATACCCCTCAGTCTCGGATAGATGTCCGCCGTCTAATACCCCTCAGTCTCGGATAGATGTCCGCCATCTAATACCCCTCAGTCTCGGATAGATGTCCGCCATCTAATACCCCTCAGTCTCAGATAGATGTCGGCCGTCTAATACCCCTCAGTCTCGGATAGATGTCCGCCATCTAATACCCCTCAGTCTCGGATAGATGTCCGCCGTCTAATACCCCTCAGTCTCAGATAGATGTCCGCCGTCTAATACCCCTCAGTCTCGGATAGATGTCCACCGTCTAATACCCCTCAGTCTCGGATAGATGTCCGCCGTCTAATACCCCTCAGTCTCTGATAGATGTCCGCCGTCTAATACCCCTCAGTCTCGGATAGATGTCGGCCATCTAATACCCCTCAGTCTCGGATAGATGTCGGCCATCTAATACCCCTCAGTCTCGGATAGATGTCGGCCATCTAATACCCCTCAGTCTCAGATAGATGTCCGCCATCTAATACCCCTCAGTCTCGGATAGATGTCCGCCGTCTAATACCCCTCAGTCTCGGATAGATGTCGGCCATCTAATACCCCTCAGTCTCGGATAGATGTCCGCCGTCTAATACCCCTCAGTCTCGGATAGATGTCCGCCATCTAATACCCCTCAGTCTCGGATAGATGTCGGCCGTCTAATACCCCTCAGTCTCGGATAGATGTCGGCCGTCTAATACCCCTCAGTCTCGGATAGATGTCGGCCGTCTAATACCCCTCAGTCTCGGATAGATGTCCGCCGTCTAATACCCCTCAGTCTCGGATAGATGTCCGCCGTCTAATACCCCTCAGTCTCGGATAGATGTCCGCCATCTAATACCCCTCAGTCTCAGATAGATGTCCGCCGTCTAATACCCCTCAGTCTCGGATAGATGTCCGCCATCTAATACCCCTCAGTCTCGGATAGATGTCGGCCATCTAATACCCCTCAGTCTCAGATAGATGTCCGCCGTCTAATACCCCTCAGTCTCGGATAGATGTCCACCGTCTAATACCCCTCAGTCTCGGATAGATGTCCGCCGTCTAATACCCCTCAGTCTCGGATAGATGTCCGCCGTCTAATACCCCTCAGTCTCGGATAGATGTCCGCCGTCTAATACCCCTCAGTCTCGGATAAATGTCGGCCGTCTAATACCCCTCAGTCTCGGATAGATGTCCGCCATCTAATACCCCTCAGTCTCAGATAGATGTCCGCCGTCTAATACCCCTCAGTCTCGGATAGATGTCGGCCATCTAATACCCCTCAGTCTCAGATAGATGTCCGCCGTCTAATACCCCTCAGTCTCGGATAGATGTCCGCCGTCTAATACCCCTCAGTCTCGGATAGATGTCCGCCGTCTAATACCCCTCAGTCTCGGATAGATGTCCGCCGTCTAATACCCCTCAGTCTCGGATAGATGTCCGCCATCTAATACCCCTCAGTCTCAGATAGATGTCGGCTGTCTAATACCCCTCAGTCTCAGATAGATGTCCGCCGTCTAATACCCCTCAGTCTCGGATAGATGTCGGTGGTCTAATACCCCTCAGTCTCGGATAGATGTAGGCCGTCTAATACCCCTCAGTCTCGGATAGATGTCGGCCGTCTAATACCCCTCAGTCCCGGATAGATATGGGCTGTCGCATACCCCTCAGTCTCGGATAGATGTCGGCCGTCTAATACCCCTCAGTCTCGGATAGATGTCGGCCGTCTAATACCCCTCAGTCTCGGATAGATGTTGGCTGTCGCATCAGAACATATAAGAAGAGTAAAGTTCCACATCTGTTGGATGCGGCTAAAGAGCCAATTCCGGTCTAGTGGAAACAGTCACAATCACCTTCTATAGAACGTTGGGGTGAAACAAAACCATGGCGGATGAGAAACGGGCTCTACCAATAGTAGATGAGAAGAGTTCCATGGGAAGCGTGGTAATTTGGTGTATTGCAGTCACTAGAGGCGGAGCCTGTACAATCTCTCAGGTGATTGGTGGAGGCCGCCCACAAATGAATACATCACAGTAGCACTTCTTTTAGATGACGAATGAAATATTCCGTTCTTGTTGGGACATAACACAAAACATTTTGTAGCAGAGGGAATGAAGGAGGAGATACAGGAAGTGAGCGAAACCAACAAAAGAGAAAATAAATCCCCAGAAAATGGCGCGTTTATTGTACAAAATGTAAAAAGGATATCCAGTAGTAATGACCGTATCCATGTAATCTACACAAATATAAACGCACATCTCTACTACAGAGAACAGTCCTGGATTTACAGAGAAGGTCCACATAAGAAGAACGCACTCTCTTCAGGAGCGCATATACAGGGAGCGGAAAAGTATTTGATTGGCTGCTGATTTTGTGACAAACGATCGGTCTCTATAATTTTATTGGTCGGTTTATTAGAACAGTGAGAGACAAACAACAAAAATATCCAGAAAAACGCATTTCATAAAAGTTATAAATTGATTTCTATTTTAATGAGTGAAATAAGTATTTGATCCCCGACCAATCAGCGAGATTTCTGGTCCCAGGTGTCTTCTATACAGGTAATGAGCTGAGATTAGAGAACTCTCTTAAATGGAGGAGAAGGCGGGAATGTCCACCAATGAGAACACAGGGGTTGGAGGAGAAGGCGGGGAATGTCCACCAATGAGCACACAGTGGTTGGAGGAGAAGGCGGGGAATGTCCACCAATGAGCACACAGTGGTTGGAGGAGAAGGTGGGGGAATGTCCACCAATGAGCACACAGTGGTTGGAGGAGAAGGCGGGGAATGTCCACCAATGAGCACACAGTGGTTGGAGGAGAAGGCGGGGAATGTCCACCAATGAGCACACAGTGGTTGGAGGAGAAGGCGGGGAATGTCCACCAATGAGCACACAGTGGTTGGAGGAGAAGGCGGGGAATGTCCACCAATGAGCACACAGTGGTTGAAGGAGAAGGCGGGGAATGTCCACCAATGAGCACACAGTGGTTGGAGGAGAAGGCGGGGAATGTCCACCAATGAGCACACAGTGGTTGGAGGAGAAGGCGGGAATGTCCACCAATGAGCACACAGGGGTTGGGAGAAGGCGGGGAATGTCCACCAATGAGCACACAGTGGTTGGAGGAGAAGGCGGGGAATGTCTACCAATGAGCACACAGCGGTTGGAGGAGAAGGTGGGGAATGTCCACCAATGAGCACACAGTGGTTGGGAGGAGAAGGCGGGGAATGTCCACCAATGAGCACACAGTGGTTAGGAGGAGAAGGCGGGGAATGTCCACCAATGAGCACACAGTGGTTGGAGGAGAAGGCGGGGAATGTCCACCAATGAGCACACAGTGGTTGGAGGAGAAGGCGGGGAAGGTCCACCAATGAGCACACAGTGGTTGGAGGAGAAGGCGGGGAATGTCCACCAATGAGCACACAGTGGTTGGGAGGAGAAGGCGGGGGAATGTCCACCAATGAGCACACAGTGGTTGGAGGAGAAGGCGGGGAATGTCCACCAATGAGCACACAGTGGTTAGGAGGAGAAGGCGGGGAATGTCCACCAATGAGCACACAGTGGTTGGAGGAGAAGGCGGGGAATGTCCACCAATGAGCACACAGTGGTTGGAGGAGAAGGCGGGGAATGTCCACCAATGTGTACACAGTGGTTGGAGGAGAAGGCGGGGAATGGCCACCAATGAGCACACAGTGGTTGGAGGAGAAGGCGGGGAATGTCCACCAATGAGCACACAGTGGTTGGAGGAGAAGGCGGGGAATGTCCACCAATGAGCACACAGTGGTTGGAGGAGAAGGTGGGGAATGTCCACCAATGAGCACACAGTGGTTGGAGGAGAAGGCGGGGAATGTCCACCAATGAGCACACAGTGGTTGGAGGAGAAGGCGGGGAAGGTCCACCAATGAGCACACAGTGGTTGGAGGAGAAGGCGGGGAATGTCCACCAATGAGCACACAGTGGTTAGGAGGAGAAGGCGGGGAATGTCCACCAATGAGCACACAGTGGTTGGAGGAGAAGGCGGGGAATGTCCACCAATGAGCACACAGTGGTTGGAGGAGAAGGCGGGGAATGTCCACCAATGTGTACACAGTGGTTGGAGGAGAAGGCGGGGAATGGCCACCAATGAGCACACAGTGGTTGGAGGAGAAGGCGGGGAATGTCCACCAATGAGCACACAGTGGTTGGAGGAGAAGGCGGGGAATGTCCACCTATGAGCACACAGTGGTTGGAGGAGAAGGTGGGGAATGTCCACCAATGAGCACACAGTGGTTGGAGGAGAAGGCGGGGAATGTCCACCAATGAGCACACAGTGGTTGGAGGAGAAGGCGGGGGAATGTCCACCAATGAGCACACAGTTGTTGGAGGAGAAGGCGGGGAATGTCCACCAATGAGCACACAGTGGTTGGAGGAGAAGGCGGGGGAATGTCCACCAATGAGCACACAGTGGTTGGAGGAGAAGGCGGGGGAATGTCCACCAATGAGCACACAGTGGTTGGAGGAGAAGGCGGGGAATGTCCACCAATGAGCACACAGTGGTTGGAGGAGAAGGCGGGGGAATGTCCACCAATGAGTACACAGTGGTTGGAGGAGAAGGCGGGGAATGGCCACCAATGAGCACACAGTGGTTGGAGGAGAAGGCGGGGAATGTCCACCAATGAGCACACAGTGGTTGGAGGAGAAGGCGGGAATGTCCACCAATGAGCACACAGGGGTTGGGAGAAGGCGGGGAATGTCCACCAATGAGCACACAGTGGTTGGAGGAGAAGGCGGGGAATGTCTACCAATGAGCACACAGCGGTTGGAGGAGAAGGTGGGGAATGTCCACCAATGAGCACACAGTGGTTGGGAGGAGAAGGCGGGGGAATGTCCACCAATGAGCACACAGTGGTTGGAGGAGAAGGCGGGGAATGTCCACCAATGAGCACACAGTGGTTAGGAGGAGAAGGCGGGGAATGTCCACCAATGAGCACACAGTGGTTGGAGGAGAAGGCGGGGAATGTCCACCAATGAGCACACAGTGGTTGGAGGAGAAGGCGGGGAAGGTCCACCAATGAGCACACAGTGGTTGGAGGAGAAGGCGGGGAATGTCCACCAATGAGCACACAGTGGTTGGGAGGAGAAGGCGGGGGAATGTCCACCAATGAGCACACAGTGGTTGGAGGAGAAGGCGGGGAATGTCCACCAATGAGCACACAGTGGTTAGGAGGAGAAGGCGGGGAATGTCCACCAATGAGCACACAGTGGTTGGAGGAGAAGGCGGGGAATGTCCACCAATGAGCACACAGTGGTTGGAGGAGAAGGCGGGGAATGTCCACCAATGTGTACACAGTGGTTGGAGGAGAAGGCGGGGAATGGCCACCAATGAGCACACAGTGGTTGGAGGAGAAGGCGGGGAATGTCCACCAATGAGCACACAGTGGTTGGAGGAGAAGGCGGGGAATGTCCACCTATGAGCACACAGTGGTTGGAGGAGAAGGTGGGGAATGTCCACCAATGAGCACACAGTGGTTGGAGGAGAAGGCGGGGAATGTCCACCAATGAGCACACAGTGGTTGGAGGAGAAGGCGGGGAATGTCCACCAATGAGCACACAGTGGTTGGAGGAGAAGGCGGGGAAGGTCCACCAATGAGCACACAGTGGTTGGAGGAGAAGGCGGGGAATGTCCACCAATGAGCACACAGTGGTTGGAGGAGAAGGCGGGGGAATGTCCACCAATGAGCACACAGTGGTTGGAGGAGAAGGCGGGGAATGTCCACCAATGAGCACACAGTGGTTGGAGGAGAAGGCGGGGAATGTCCACCAATGAGCACACAGTGGTTAGGAGGAGAAGGCGGGGAATGTCCACCAATGAGCACACAGTGGTTGGAGGAGAAGGTGGGGAATGTCCACCAATGAGCACACAGTGGTTGGAGGAGAAGGCGGGGAATGTCCACCAATGAGCACACAGTGGTTGGAGGAGAAGGCGGGGGAATGTCCACCAATGAGCACACAGTGGTTGGAGGAGAAGGCGGGGAATGTCCACCAATGAGCACACAGTGGTTGGAGGAGAAGGCGGGGAATGTCCACCAATGAGCACACAGTGGTTGGAGGAGAAGGCGGGGGAATGTCCACCAATGAGCACACAGTGGTTGGAGGAGAAGGCGGGGAATGTCCACCAATGAGCACACAGTGGTTGGAGGAGAAGGCGGGGGAATGTCCACCAATGAGCACACAGTGGTTGGAGGAGAAGGCGGGGGAATGTCCACCAATGAGCACACAGTGGTTGGAGGAGAAGGCGGGGAATGTCCACCAATGAGCACACAGTGGTTGGAGGAGAAGGCGGGGGAATGTCCACCAATGAGTACACAGTGGTTGGAGGAGAAGGCGGGGAATGTCCACCAATGAGCACACAGTGGTTGGAGGAGAAGGCGGGGAATGTCCACCAATGAGCACACAGTGGTTGGAGGAGAAGGCGGGGAATGTCCACCAATGAGCACACAGTGGTTGGGAGGAGAAGGCGGGGAAGGTCCACCAATGAGCACACAGTGGTTGGAGGAGAAGGTGGGGGAATGTCCACCAATGAGCACACAGTGGTTGGAGGAGAAGGCGGGGAATGTCCACCAATGAGCACACAGTGGTTGGAGGAGAAGGCGGGGAATGTCCACCAATGAGCACACAGTGGTTGGAGGAGAAGGCGGGGAATGTCCACCAATGAGCACACAGTGGTTGGAGGAGAAGGCGGGGAATGTCCACCAATGAGCACACAGTGGTTGAAGGAGAAGGCGGGGAATGTCCACCAATGAGCACACAGTGGTTGGAGGAGAAGGCGGGGGAATGTCCACCAATGAGTACACAGTGGTTGGAGGAGAAGGCGGGGAATGTCCACCAATGAGCACACAGTGGTTGGAGGAGAAGGCGGGGAATGTCCACCAATGAGCACACAGTGGTTGGAGGAGAAGGCGGGGAATGTCCACCAATGAGCACACAGTGGTTGAAGGAGAAGGCGGGGAATGTCCACCAATGAGCACACAGTGGTTGGAGGAGAAGGCGGGGGAATGTCCACCAATGAGTACACAGTGGTTGGAGGAGAAGGCGGGGAATGTCCACCAATGAGCACACAGTGGTTGGAGGAGAAGGCGGGGAATGTCCACCAATGAGCACACAGTGGTTGGAGGAGAAGGCGGGGAATGTCCACCAATGAGCACACAGTGGTTGGAGGAGAAGGCGGGGAATGTCCACCAATGAGCACACAGTGGTTGAAGGAGAAGGCGGGGAATGTCCACCAATGAGCACACAGTGGTTGGAGGAGAAGGCGGGGAATGTCCACCAATGAGCACACAGTGGTTGGAGGAGAAGGCGGGAATGTCCACCAATGAGCACACAGGGGTTGGGAGAAGGCGGGGAATGTCCACCAATGAGCACACAGTGGTTGGAGGAGAAGGCGGGGAATGTCTACCAATGAGCACACAGCGGTTGGAGGAGAAGGTGGGGAATGTCCACCAATGAGCACACAGTGGTTGGGAGGAGAAGGCGGGGAATGTCCACCAATGAGCACACAGTGGTTAGGAGGAGAAGGCGGGGAATGTCCACCAATGAGCACACAGTGGTTGGAGGAGAAGGCGGGGAATGTCCACCAATGAGCACACAGTGGTTGGAGGAGAAGGCGGGGAAGGTCCACCAATGAGCACACAGTGGTTGGAGGAGAAGGCGGGGAATGTCCACCAATGAGCACACAGTGGTTGGGAGGAGAAGGCGGGGGAATGTCCACCAATGAGCACACAGTGGTTGGAGGAGAAGGCGGGGAATGTCCACCAATGAGCACACAGTGGTTAGGAGGAGAAGGCGGGGAAGGTCCACCAATGAGCACACAGTGGTTGGAGGAGAAGGCGGGGAATGTCCACCAATGAGCACACAGTGGTTGGAGGAGAAGGCGGGGAATGTCCACCACTGTGTACACAGTGGTTGGAGGAGAAGGCGGGGAATGGCCACCAATGAGCACACAGTGGTTGGAGGAGAAGGCGGGGAATGTCCACCAATGAGCACACAGTGGTTGGAGGAGAAGGCGGGGAATGTCCACCTATGAGCACACAGTGGTTGGAGGAGAAGGTGGGGAATGTCCACCAATGAGCACACAGTGGTTGGAGGAGAAGGCGGGGAATGTCCACCAATGAGCACACAGTGGTTGGAGGAGAAGGCGGGGAAGGTCCACCAATGAGCACACAGTGGTTGGAGGAGAAGGCGGGGAATGTCCACCAATGAGCACACAGTGGTTAGGAGGAGAAGGCGGGGAATGTCCACCAATGAGCACACAGTGGTTGGAGGAGAAGGCGGGGAATGTCCACCAATGAGCACACAGTGGTTGGAGGAGAAGGCGGGGAATGTCCACCAATGTGTACACAGTGGTTGGAGGAGAAGGCGGGGAATGGCCACCAATGAGCACACAGTGGTTGGAGGAGAAGGCGGGGAATGTCCACCAATGAGCACACAGTGGTTGGAGGAGAAGGCGGGGAATGTCCACCTATGAGCACACAGTGGTTGGAGGAGAAGGTGGGGAATGTCCACCAATGAGCACACAGTGGTTGGAGGAGAAGGCGGGGAATGTCCACCAATGAGCACACAGTGGTTGGAGGAGAAGGCGGGGGAATGTCCACCAATGAGCACACAGTTGTTGGAGGAGAAGGCGGGGAATGTCCACCAATGAGCACACAGTGGTTGGAGGAGAAGGCGGGGGAATGTCCACCAATGAGCACACAGTGGTTGGAGGAGAAGGCGGGGGAATGTCCACCAATGAGCACACAGTTGTTGGAGGAGAAGGCGGGGAATGTCCACCAATGAGCACACAGTGGTTGGAGGAGAAGGCGGGGAATGTCCACCAATGAGCACACAGTGGTTGGAGGAGAAGGCGGGGGAATGTCCACCAATGAGCACACAGTGGTTGGAGGAGAAGGCGGGGAATGTCCACCAATGAGCACACAGTGGTTGGAGGAGAAGGCGGGGGAATGTCCACCAATGAGTACACAGTGGTTGGAGGAGAAGGCGGGGAATGGCCACCAATGAGCACACAGTGGTTGGAGGAGAAGGCGGGGAATGTCCACCAATGAGCACACAGTGGTTGGAGGAGAAGGCGGGAATGTCCACCAATGAGCACACAGGGGTTGGGAGAAGGCGGGGAATGTCCACCAATGAGCACACAGTGGTTGGAGGAGAAGGCGGGGAATGTCTACCAATGAGCACACAGCGGTTGGAGGAGAAGGTGGGGAATGTCCACCAATGAGCACACAGTGGTTGGGAGGAGAAGGCGGGGGAATGTCCACCAATGAGCACACAGTGGTTGGAGGAGAAGGCGGGGAATGTCCACCAATGAGCACACAGTGGTTAGGAGGAGAAGGCGGGGAATGTCCACCAATGAGCACACAGTGGTTGGAGGAGAAGGCGGGGAATGTCCACCAATGAGCACACAGTGGTTGGAGGAGAAGGCGGGGAAGGTCCACCAATGAGCACACAGTGGTTGGAGGAGAAGGCGGGGAATGTCCACCAATGAGCACACAGTGGTTGGAGGAGAAGGCGGGGAATGTCCACCAATGAGCACACAGTGGTTAGGAGGAGAAGGCGGGGAATGTCCACCAATGAGCACACAGTGGTTGGAGGAGAAGGCGGGGAATGTCCACCAATGAGCACACAGTGGTTGGAGGAGAAGGCGGGGAATGTCCACCAATGTGTACACAGTGGTTGGAGGAGAAGGCGGGGAATGGCCACCAATGAGCACACAGTGGTTGGAGGAGAAGGCGGGGAATGTCCACCAATGAGCACACAGTGGTTGGAGGAGAAGGCGGGGAATGTCCACCTATGAGCACACAGTGGTTGGAGGAGAAGGTGGGGAATGTCCACCAATGAGCACACAGTGGTTGGAGGAGAAGGCGGGGAATGTCCACCAATGAGCACACAGTGGTTGGAGGAGAAGGCGGGGAATGTCCACCAATGAGCACACAGTGGTTGGAGGAGAAGGCGGGGAAGGTCCACCAATGAGCACACAGTGGTTGGAGGAGAAGGCGGGGAAGGTCCACCAATGAGCACACAGTGGTTGGAGGAGAAGGCGGGGGAATGTCCACCAATGAGCACACAGTGGTTGGAGGAGAAGGCGGGGAATGTCCACCAATGAGCACACAGTGGTTGGAGGAGAAGGCGGGGAATGTCCACCAATGAGCACACAGTGGTTAGGAGGAGAAGGCGGGGAATGTCCACCAATGAGCACACAGTGGTTGGAGGAGAAGGTGGGGAATGTCCACCAATGAGCACACAGTGGTTGGAGGAGAAGGCGGGGAATGTCCACCAATGAGCACACAGTGGTTGGAGGAGAAGGCGGGGGAATGTCCACCAATGAGCACACAGTGGTTGGAGGAGAAGGCGGGGAATGTCCACCAATGAGCACACAGTGGTTGGAGGAGAAGGCGGGGAATGTCCACCAATGAGCACACAGTGGTTGGAGGAGAAGGCGGGGGAATGTCCACCAATGAGCACACAGTGGTTGGAGGAGAAGGCGGGGAATGTCCACCAATGAGCACACAGTGGTTGGAGGAGAAGGCGGGGGAATGTCCACCAATGAGCACACAGTGGTTGGAGGAGAAGGCGGGGGAATGTCCACCAATGAGCACACAGTGGTTGGAGGAGAAGGCGGGGAATGTCCACCAATGAGCACACAGTGGTTGGAGGAGAAGGCGGGGGAATGTCCACCAATGAGTACACAGTGGTTGGAGGAGAAGGCGGGGAATGTCCACCAATGAGCACACAGTGGTTGGAGGAGAAGGCGGGGAATGTCCACCAATGAGCACACAGTGGTTGGAGGAGAAGGCGGGGAATGTCCACCAATGAGCACACAGTGGTTGGGAGGAGAAGGCGGGGAAGGTCCACCAATGAGCACACAGTGGTTGGAGGAGAAGGTGGGGGAATGTCCACCAATGAGCACACAGTGGTTGGAGGAGAAGGCGGGGAATGTCCACCAATGAGCACACAGTGGTTGGAGGAGAAGGCGGGGAATGTCCACCAATGAGCACACAGTGGTTGGAGGAGAAGGCGGGGAATGTCCACCAATGAGCACACAGTGGTTGGAGGAGAAGGCGGGGAATGTCCACCAATGAGCACACAGTGGTTGAAGGAGAAGGCGGGGAATGTCCACCAATGAGCACACAGTGGTTGGAGGAGAAGGCGGGGGAATGTCCACCAATGAGTACACAGTGGTTGGAGGAGAAGGCGGGGAATGTCCACCAATGAGCACACAGTGGTTGGAGGAGAAGGCGGGGAATGTCCACCAATGAGCACACAGTGGTTGGAGGAGAAGGCGGGGGAATGTCCACCAATGAGCACACAGTGGTTGGAGGAGAAGGCGGGGAATGTCCACCAATGAGCACACAGTGGTTGGAGGAGAAGGCGGGGGAATGTCCACCAATGAGCACACAGTGGTTGGAGGAGAAGGCGGGGGAATGTCCACCAATGAGCACACAGTGGTTGGAGGAGAAGGCGGGGAATGTCCACCAATGAGCACACAGTGGTTGGAGGAGAAGGCGGGGAATGTCCACCTATGAGCACACAGTGGTTGGAGGAGAAGGTGGGGAATGTCCACCAATGAGCACACAGTGGTTGGAGGAGAAGGCGGGGAATGTCCACCAATGAGCACACAGTGGTTGGAGGAGAAGGCGGGGGAATGTCCACCAATGAGCACACAGTGGTTGGAGGAGAAGGCGGGGAATGTCCACCAATGAGCACACAGTGGTTGGAGGAGAAGGCGGGGGAATGTCCACCAATGAGCACACAGTGGTTGGAGGAGAAGGCGGGGGAATGTCCACCAATGAGCACACAGTGGTTGGAGGAGAAGGCGGGGAATGTCCACCAATGAGCACACAGTGGTTGGAGGAGAAGGCGGGGGAATGTCCACCAATGAGTACACAGTGGTTGGAGGAGAAGGCGGGGAATGTCCACCAATGAGCACACAGTGGTTGGAGGAGAAGGCGGGGAATGTCCACCAATGAGCACACAGTGGTTGGAGGAGAAGGCGGGGAATGGCCTAGTCAGAGCCGGACTCAAACCCCATTGAAAATCTGTGGAACGATTGAAGACTGCCGTCCACAAATGGTCCCCATCAAATGTCACTGAACCTGAGCCGTTCCACAAAGAAGAGCGAGTATTGCAAAGTCCAGATGTGGAAAGTTACCCGAGACAAATCCCAAAAGACTAAAGGCTGGAATTACAGAAAAAAGGATAAAAATACTGACAGAAGAGGGGTGGGGGGGTCCCTGTGATTCTG
Organism: Rana temporaria; assembly: GCF_905171775.1. Taxonomy (NCBI): domain Eukaryota; kingdom Metazoa; phylum Chordata; class Amphibia; order Anura; family Ranidae; genus Rana; species Rana temporaria. The sequence continues at coordinate 163,799,911 of NC_053499.1, read as the reverse complement.
TTTTCCTCCATACTGGCGATGTACACAGTGCTGTGGGATGGCGGCGCTGACACCTCCTGAAGGGTGACAGTGTGCAGATTAGTCCTCGTCTCCTCCATACATGTCCGCCAGCTTGGTGAAGCGCGGCCCCCAGTCATTCAGAGCGCTGTAATCCTGATCCCCGCCGGAGCTGGAGGAGTGCAGGGAGCTGAGAGAGGCGGCGTCCGACCCGCTGCCTTCATAGTCAAACACCAGGAGAGAGTCATATGGAGAGGGGGAGGGGCCATGCCGTCATTTTTTACATTCATTTTATTGTATCTGAAAAATACAAAAGGAAAAAAAAAACGTCAATCATCCATCTGTTACACGCTAACTCTGAGAACTACAAAACACCTCCCCTGTGATTGAGATGACACTCTCCCTCCTATGGCGGGGAAACATTTTTTGCTCCTGAGTTCAGATACAATTTAAGGTTCACATAATCTGTACACTTCTACAACACTCAGGGGGAGGGGCTTTGTATTGGCCATGTGACTTTCATTTTAAATCTCATTGGACTACAAACAGAAGGAGGCGGATCCTCATTATCCTGCATTAGATTTGTGAATCCAGCATTTTTCATCCAATCTCTTGCCTTCTCTCTGAATGTAAATCTCCATTTATATAAAGAAGATGCAGCATTCACACCGCCCAGCAAGAGCGCACCCCTCCGTGATTTGAGGCGCACGCTTGAGGTCTTATATGGTGAAGAGTTCTTCTCAGATTCCTGAACTCCGGGAACATGAAATCTGCCGACCCTTTCCTTCTACAAATGGCATTTGTGTGTCTTCCATGTTATCTCAGCCACTAACATCCCATAAATCTGGAGGACTGAGGAGATACTGTGAGTGCAGAGCGCCATGGACCTCCCCTGAGTAGGCGTCATCACCGCCCCCTGAGTATGCGTCATCCCTCCCCCTGAGTAGGCGTCATCCCTTCCCCTGAGTAGGCGTCATCCCTCCCCCTGAGTAAGCGTCATCCCTCCCCCTGAGTAGGCGTCATCCCTCCCCCTGAGTAGGCGTCATCCCTCCCCCTGAGTAGGAGTCATCCCTCCCCCTGAGTAGGCGTCATCCCTCCCCCTGAGTAAGCGTCATCCCTCCCCCTGAGTAGGCGTCATCCCTCCCCCTGAGTAGGCGTCATCCCTCCCCCTGAGTAGGCGCCATCCCTCCCCCTGAGTAGGCGTCATCCCTCCCCCTGAGTAGGCGTCATCCCTCCCCCTGAGTAGGCGTCATCCCTCCCCCTGAGTAGGCATCATCCCTCCTGAGTAGGCGTCATCTCTCCCCCTGAGTAGGCATCATCCCTCCTGAGTAGGCGTCATCCCTCCCCCTGAGTAGGCGACATCCCTCCCCCTGAGTAGGCGACATCCCTCCCCCTGAGTAGGCGTCACCCCTCCCCCTGAGTAGGCGCCATCCCTCCCCCTGAGTAGGCGTCACCCCTCCCCCTGAGTAGGCGTCATCCCTCCCCCTGAGTAGGCGTCATCCCTCCTTCTGAGTAGGCGTCATCCCTCCTCCTGAGTAGGCGTCATCCCTCCCCCTGAGTAGGCGTCATCCCTCCCCCTGAGTAGGCGTCATCCCTCCTTCTGAGTAGGCGTCATCCCTCCTCCTGAGTAGGCGTCATCCCTCCCCCTGAGTAGGCGTCATCCCTTCCCCTGAGTAGGTGTCATCACCGCCCCCTGAGTAGGCGTCATCCCTCCCCCTGAGTAGGCGTCATCACCGCCCCCTGAGTAGGCGTCATCCCTCCCCCTGTGTAGGCGTCATCCCGCCCCCTGAGTAGGCGTCATCACCGCCCCCTGAGTAGGCGTCATCCCTCCCCCTGAGTAGGCGTCACTCCTCCCCCTGAGTAGGCGTCATCCCTCCCCCTGTGTAGGCGTCATTCCGCCCCCTGAGTAGGCGTCATCCCTCCCCCTGAGTAAGCGTCATCCCTTCCCCTGAGTAGGTGTCATCACCGCCCCCTGAGTAGGCGTCATCCCTCCCCCTGAGTAGGCGTCACTCCTCCCCCTGAGTAGGCGTCATCCCTCCCCCTGTGTAGGCGTCATTCCGCCCCCTGAGTAGGCGTCATCCCTCCCCCTGAGTAAGCGTCATCCCTTCCCCTGAGTAGGTGTCATCACCGCCCCCTGAGTAGGCGTCATCCCTCCCCCTGAGTAGGCGTCATCACCGCCCCCTGAGTAGGCGTCATCCCTCCCCCTGAGTAGGCGTCATCCCTCCTCCTGAGTAGGCGCCATCTCTCCCCCTGAGTCGGCGTCATCCCTCCCCCTGAGTAGGCGTCATCCCTCCCCCTGAGTAGGCGTCATCACCGCCCCCTGAGTAGGCGTCATCACCGCCCCCTGAGTAGGCGTCATCCCTCCCCCTGAGTAGGCGTCATCCCTCCCCCTGAGTAGGCGTCATCACCGCCCCCTGAGTAGGCGTCAAGCAGCACATTCCCGGGATGGGGGATGGGACCTCCGGCGGAGTTCGGCTCGTTGTCGGATGTATAATGTATTGGATGCGAAGTGTGGGATCCCGAATGGAACACTGACACAGGGGCCACACATGGGGGCCCCTCTCCTCCCTCTGATCTGGGGTGTGATGGGACCCCCAACATGAGGCTGTACTGCTTCTCCATGCACTGTACACTTCTACAGATGAAGCCGGAAGGACGACTACTTACCTCCTCAATGGAGTCTCCGATCTCATCGGGATTGGCTGGTCTTGGTGGGGAAGGAGGAGTTGTGGTGACATCATCATAAATGGCCCCAGGGCCGGAATCAAGACCAGGGTGAAGCTGGCCGAGTTCTAAACCCTGCGGGGGGTAAAAACAAAGCTCAGTTCTGGTTCTTTAGGAAAATACGAGAAAACTTTTTTCCCTTCTAAGTAAATGATCTGATAATTCCACTGAGCTGAAAGTTAAAATCAGGCTTACAGAGAGAATGGCTGATCTAAATATTGATGGGGAGGAAGAGCAGAGACAGCGCTCTGGGTGGGTGTCCCCGGGGTGAGGGCAGAAAGTGTCCCCGGGGGTAAGGGCAGGAAGCGTCTCCAGAGGTCAGGGGCCCAGCATGTCTTCCTGACACCAAGAGATAAAAGGTGACAGAGGAGGGATCTCCAGCACACAGCCTGTGATTGACAGCCTCATCTCTGTTCCTGTGTGAAGGGGGGGGGGGGTTGGGGGTGTCCCTTCCCTTCCTCCAATCAGCTCTCACTGAGCTCTGCAGAGTAGGAAAAATCACTTTACCGGCGCACATCTCTTTTTGTATACACCATAGACAAGAGGATTGTAAAATACGTGGGACAAGTTGGAGTGTCTTAGGGGCCGGCAGTGAGGAGGGGCCCAGAAATGTGCCGTACCTGATTCTCCTCCCCGCCACCTTCCGTCCGACGCGTTTTGTCTTCAGGAGGCAGAAGTGGCTTCTTTACAAACAGCAGAAGAGGCAATATCAGTACTATGGGGGAGAAATATAAACATTACACATCTATGAGAACTGGAGGAAGATGCTTTTATCAGAACCTGATTATTATTATTATACAGTATCTCACAAAAGTCAGGACACCCCTAAGTGAAAATGTCCAACTTGGGCCCAAAGTGTCAATATTTTGTGTGGCCGCCATTATTTTTAACCCTCTTGGGCATGGAGGTCACCAGAGCCTCACATGTTGTCAGTGGACTCCTCTTCCCCTCCCCCATGATGACATCACAGAGCTGGTGGATGTTGGAGACCTTGCGCTCCTCCCCCTTCCCCCCACAGATGATCAATAGGGTTCAGGTCTGGAGACATGCTTGGCCAGTCCATCACCTTTCCCCTCAGCTTCTTTAGCAAGGCAGTGGTGGTCTTGGAGGTGTGTTTGGGGTGGTTATCATGTTGGAATACTACCCTGCGGCCCAGTCTCTGAAGCGAGGGGATCATGCTCTGCTTCAGTGTGTCACAGTACATGTCGGCATTCATGGTCCCCTCAATGATCTGTAGCCCCCCCAGTGCCGGAAGCACTCATGCAGCCCCAGACCATGACCCTCCCCCACCATGCCTGACTGTAGGGAAGACACCCTTGTCTTTGTCCTCCTCACCTGGCCCCTCCCCCCACACACGCCTGACACCACCTGACACCAAATACCTTTATCTTGTCTCATCAGACCACAGGACGCGGTTCCATTAATCCATGTCCTTAGTCTGCTTGTCTTCAGCAAGAGGCTTCCTTCTGGGACGACAGCCATGCAGACCAATTTGATGCAGTGTGCGGCGTATGGTCTG
>NC_053499.1:163690671-163790671 GCF_905171775.1 Rana temporaria | reverse complement strand
GACTAAACTACTGCTGCCCCTTTGGCCTCCAATGCCTGAAATATGTTAGACATGCAGAACAGAGACTGGTTGGCACATGTATGGGATGTACAGATCGATTCCAGACAATTCCGCTCAATGTATTTATCACACATAATGATTTCTAGATAACTGGGCTAAAGCGTGTTTTTCATGCTCTGTTTTAAGGAAACTATTGGGGCAAAGTAAGGAGAGAATCCTAAGATAAGTTCTTTCCTCTATATATACACACTATATGACCAAAAGTATTGGGACACCGGCCTTTACACACCTCCCCTCCCCCATTATATATATATATATGCACCCTCCCCCTCCTCTATATATACACTATATGACCAAAAGTATTGGGACACCGGCCTTTACACACCTCCCCTCCCCCATTATATATATATATATATATACACCCTCCCCCTCCTCTATATATACACTATATGACCAAAAGTATTGGGACACCCCCTTTACACACACATGACCTTTAATGACCCCCAGTCTTAGTCCAGAGGGTTCAATATTGAGTTGGCTCCGCCCTTTGCAACTATAAGGCTGCGTACACACGATCAGTCCAAACTGATGAAAACGGACTGAAGTTCAGTTTCATCGTTCCAAACCTACCGTGTGTATGCCCCATCGGTCTGTTGTCCTTCAGTACAAAGTTTTAAAACTTGCTTTAAAATCGAACCGATGGACCGCTGACCGATAGGTCAAAACCGATGGTTAGTACGCAAAAGCATCGGTTCAAAACCTGCGCATGCTCAGAATCAAGTCGACGCATGCTTGGAAGCATTGAACTTCGTTTTTTTCAGCACGTCGTGTGTTTTACGTCACCGCGTTCTGACACGATCGGTTTTTTAACCTATGGTGTGTAGGCGTGACGGACCATCAGACAGCTTCATCGGTTAACCTAAGACAACGATCCTTCAGACCGTTCTCCTCGGATGGACTGATCGTGTGTATGAGGCTTAATTCATCCCAAAGGTGTTCTTTTGGTAATTTGGTGATTTAAATCTTCGATAAAGTGAATGAAATGTATAAAAACATGACTTGTTCTCAGTTCCGGTGTAAACCCCCCGGGGGTGATGTGGAGCTGAGAATACCAAACTGATAAGACCTTCAATGGCCGACTTCATGGAATTCCACCTGACAATGGTCACCGGGACAAATGAAGAGGGTGAATTTTACTATAAACCATCTCCTGGTGCCACCACCTTGGTAATACTCCCCTTGGCAACCACATAACATGCAGGAAAATCCGATATAAAAACCAACGTCCAGAAACCATCAGATGTCCTCGGAGACATCGGAAACTTGAGGAACACTCACCATTGTCCACAGCCAAGACGATGGCTTTATAAATGTTGTTCTTCACAAACACGGACTCTCGATCTAACTGTCCGTTTACTGTGATGATTCCATTGTCCGGGTTCACGCTGAGCCACCCGGCCGGGTCATTACCAATCCTATAGCTGCAGAAAAACATGTAAAAAGTTTGTCATGACCAATGTCTGACGTGCCGTATTTGGGGCGGGGTTGTTCACATTTCACGCATCTCTTTATCAGATATAAGATGGATGATTGGACTAAATCTTCTCATGTTACAATGTATTTTTATGGTTGGACTGGATGGACTTGTGTCTTTTTTCAACCTGACTAACAATGTAACAATGTAACTATGTAACAATTGGACATTCTGGAACTGGAAAACATCACAAAATTCAGCAACTTTTGGGTAAAGTGAGGAAACATTTCTTCACTTCCTGTGCCACTCGTACAAAAATAGGGGAGTGCGGGTGTCACCGGGACAGGAAGGGCAACAATAAAAATATTGTTACACACGGTTGGAATTTCTGCTGGAAAAAGTCAGATGGGAGATTTTCATCAGATATTCCGGCCGTGTGTACGCTCCATCTGATTTTTTCCGTTGGAATTTCTGAGGGACTTAGATAGAGAGCAGGTTCTCAATTTTCCAGACGGCAAAAATTCCTATCGGAAAATCCGTTCATCTGTATGGAGTTCCGCCGGGAAAAAAACATGCATGCTCAGAAACAATTCGACGCATGCTCGGGATCATTGAACTTCATTTTCTCGGCTCGTCGTAGTGTTGTACGTCACCGGTGTTCTTGACGGTGGAAAGTCCAGAGAAGTTTTGTGTGACCGTGTGTATGCAAGACAAGCTTGAGCGGAATTCCGTCGGAAAAAAACATCCAACTTTTTTCCAGCGGAAATTCCGCTCGTGTGTATGCGGCATAAGAAGTTTCAATCCTTCACTCTACAAAAAGTGTGTGTAACCAGGTGCTGGGCTACAACAACATGGAGAAGGAGACGATGTCCTGTGTTCTGATGTTATGCTGCACTATCCCCTCCAGCCAGCAGGGGGAGAGCCATAGAGAAGCCAGCCCATAGACTTCTATGCAGGGTGCTGGGAACCATGGGAGTTGTAGTTGGAGATGGCAGCCATACAACGGGGACCAATAGACTCTTTACACTACAGTTCCCAAGAGGCACTGAGGGGAGTGGTGAGATGGATTTTTACCAAGGAATCTTCAGTCTCTTGGTGCCACAAGACCTGAGGAGTGAACATCTGCTGTCTGCTGATGGAAGAGAGAGGAGAAAAACAGACGTTTCGCTTTTCACTTCCTCAGGATACAGAAGGACAACATAGAATTCGCCGCTGTATAAATGAAAATCACAAATGATATCTCTACTAATCATATAACTATTGTCTCGTGGCCATACTTATTATATCCACCAACATTGTTCGCCTTATCCCGAGATATGAACACACGCAGGAGGTCAGGCTCCCTCGGGGTTCACATTATTCAGACAGGACAATGGTTTCCAGATACATCTGGATGAGAGGTGCTGACTGCCAAGGGGTGAGTGAGCTCACCATCCATCCCTGTCTGTGACTGAAGTCTCCCCCCCCTTCTCTCTAATGAGTGAGCTCACCAACCATATTAACTTCATATGGTTAGAAATGTTATTTAATAGCAAAATATAGGTAAAGTTTATACAGCAGAACCTCGGATTATGAGGATAATCCATTCAGGAGAAAGCTTGTAATCCAAAGCATTTGCATATCAAAGCAAGTTTCCCCATTGAAGTCAATGGAAACGAAAATAATTTGTTCCGCATTGACTTCTATGGCAAGCAATACCGCATGTGGCCAGAGGAGGGGGGGTGCCAGAGAGCATCGGGAACACACCGGAAGGCTCAGCTCAACCTTGAAAAGGCTCAGGAATGGAGTATTTCCGAGTCTTTCCGACCTTTTCCAAGCGGCGCCCCCCCACCTCAGGCCAAACACGGTACTGCACACTGCTTTGGCCTGAATCCTGCTCATTTTGTGAGACAACACTCGCAAACTGAGTTACGATTTTTCAAACTACAGCGCTTGTGTTGTGAAACGCTCGCTAACCGCGTTACTCGCAATCTGAGGTTCCCCTGTACTATAAATAAAACAAATTGCTGTGCGCCGCTAAAGTGTTCAGAAGAAAAGGTGGCGACCCTGTGAGCACCGGAGTACCAAAGAAGAACAGCCGAATATCACCTCACCGCTGAAATCTAGGAATGCTTGGGATATGAACATTATTAGGAGGGGAAATGTATAGAAAAAGCCTTCATATCTCCGGATTTTATATGTATGGCCACGAGGCAATAGTTCTATGATTATCACAGATATCATTTGTGATTTTCATTTATACAGCGGCGAGTCCTAAGTTGTCCTTCAGTGTATCCTGAGGAAGCGGAAAGCGAAACGCGTCTATGCACAAGGACTGATTGGTGTATTATTACCATTGTTATGCACAGTGAAGTAGACGTTTAGATATTTTAATATTGTTTTTGTGCACTAATAAAAATCTATGTTTTTTTACTATTCAGTGCTCCGTTTGCCTGTTCTTCTAAAAATGGTGTCACTTTTATTTCTATTACACAAATATAAACAGGAACTCTTAAATACGAGATCTGGGGGTCAAAAAGACCTCAAATATCATATTTACACTAAAATGCAATAAAAAATAAATAAATGTCATTTGAAAAAAATATATACATTTTTAAAGTCCAACCAAAGATTCTGTTTGTAATCTATTTCTTTGACAAGATGTTACGGCTGAGTGTTACACCCTCAGCCTGGTGTGTCAGAGGGGCAGAGGATCTGGAGAAGGTCGAGGCAAAGATCAGAGGACCCGTCCTATCCAGCAGGTCCTATGGGGGGAGCGCTACAGGGGTTTTTGATTTTGGAGCCCCATTGAGGAGATTTCTAATTTCCTGTCCTGACAGGAAGTGAGGGGATATTCCCCCTAACCGAGACACAGACAGCAATAAACACCTGACAGAGGTTCTAATCCTTTCCCTCTCTATTCAAAACTAAATAAACCATTTTGGCCGGCGTTGGTCTTTACTGGGCTGGCAGAGACCTGCCCACCGAGGTCACCAGCTGTGACTGTATCAAGCTTTTGGGTGAGGCCTTAGGCAGAGCTGCATGGCGGGGCGCTTTATAATGGGAAGATGTAGAAATGTGAAGGATGAAGATGTAGAAATATGAAGGATGATGGATGAAGATGTAAAAGGTTGTCGGGTTTTAGTGACGGAAATCTTACAATCACCACTTACGTGATCTTTTGAATCTGCGCCTTGTCGGGGTCCTGAGCCGTGTAGGACGCCACCTCTTGGCCGCTCGGCAGATCCTCCCGGACAGTGACATTCTTCACTAGTGGTACGAAGATCGGAGCCTCATTCACATCCTCCACATCCACCATGACGGTGGCGGTAGAAGTTACCAGCGGTACAGAAAATCCGGCTTTGTTGGTGGCCGCTACCAACAGGATGTATTGTTTCTTCGTCTCAAAGTCCAGTCCCTGCAATCAGGAGGAAATGATTGATTGACGGCTAAACCTCAAAGCCTTATAGCCGATCGATCTCGTGCATCGATTATTATTATTATTGGGCATTACATAGGCAGGCTCTGCTTCCTGTCCAACTCTACCCAACTATGTTCAACTCTACCCAACTATGTTCAACTCTACCCAACTATGTCCAACTCTACCCAACTCTACCCAACTATGTCCAACTCTACCCAACTCTACCCAACTATGTCCAACTCTACCCAACTCTACCCAACTATGTCCAACTCTACCCAACTCTACCCAACTATGTCCAACTCTACCCAACTATACCCAACTATGTCCAACTCTACCCAACTATATCCAACTATGTCCAACTCTACCCAACTATGTCCAACTCTACCCAACTCTACCCAACTATATCCAACTATGTCCAACAAAGTCCATCTCTACCCAACTATGTCCAACTCTACCCAACTATACCCAACTATGTCCAACAAAGTCCATCTCTACCCAACTATGTCCAACTCTACCCAACAATGTCCAACTCTACCCAACAATGTCCAACTCTACCCAACAATGTCCAACTCTACCCAACAATGTCCAACTTTACCCAACTATGTCCAACTCTACCCAACTATGTCCAACTCTACCCAACTATGTCCAACTATACCCAACTCTACCCAACAATGTCCAATTCTACCCAACTATACCCAACTATACCCAACTATGTCCAACAACGTCCAACTCTACCCAACTATGTCCAACTCTACCCAACTATGTCCAACTCAAACCCAACTATACCCAACTCTACTCAACTATGTTCAACAATGTCCAACTCTACCCAACTATACCCAACCCAACTATGTCCAACAACGTCCAACTCTACCCAACTATGTCCAACTCTACCCAACTATACTCAAATATGCCCAACTCTACCCAACTATGTCCAACTATACCCAACTATACCCAACTATGCCCAACTATGTCTAACTCTACCAAATGATGTCCAACTCTACCCAACTATAGTTAACTATATTCAACTACTGTATGTCCAGTTATACCAAACTATACCCAGCTATACCCATTTATGTTCAACTTTACTGAACTATGCCCAACTATACCCAGGTATACATATGGAAATTTACACAACTGGAACCCCAACTATACCCATTAAAGCTCATCAGTCTGCCGTTTCTCCCTTACTGTCCAATCACAGGCTGGGGGAGGGACAAGACTTGGTTCTATTATATAAATGTAATAACAGTCGGGTCTCTGGGCTGGCTGTGCTGTGTATATCTCAGGAATCCATGGAGAGGAATATAAAGCAGCTCTCATGTACAGATGTAATCGGGGTATTTGGCTGATGTCTGGAGTCCAGCTCTACATGAGGACGACTCTTAGTACGGCAACCACATTGAACTTACCTTCACCGTTGTCAGCTGACCCATGTTATCTGGGGTTGTAGTTATACCAAATAGGTTTCCTTCATTGCCTTTAACAATCTTATACACGGCTGTCCAGGCGTCTGTGTAGGGGGTGTCGTCATCTGTGACCGTCAGGAGCGCAACCTCATACCCCACAGCGTTTTCAGGGACCTTCGCTGAGTACTGGAATTAAGAGATCTCATGTCAGAACTACAACATAATGGTAGTTTGCAGTAGGAAGATAACATTGTTGGTGCTTTCTGTTCAGCTCACATGAAAGGACCAGGGCATTTCTGGCGAGATTAATGGCAATTTTCTGTTCTTGCTAATAGTTCTCTTAAAAATTAGGACTAATGCAGCCACCACATCTAAGGACTGATAAGCTTATAGGCAGGTGCAGTCTACTTTTTTCACTGCAGGTGGCGCTCAACCGCAGTGGCATAGCAGTGGGAGAGGAAGTCAAGAGGAGCCTGGTTCCTCTATGGTTTCCAGGGCCACTGGGGAAGCTTTCCGATTGGATGCTGCCTCCCCATGTGACTAGCAGCCATCTTGGGTCAGGCAGAGCCTATTTATACCCGCTGAGGAGGTCCTGTACCATGGACGATACGCGTGCGGGGGGCTTGTAGTGATGTCAGGACAGCCACCTACCTGGTCTTTATTTATGTATGCTTCTATTCCGTGCAGTAGGACATAGTGCTATGTTTGTAATTTTTTATAATAAATTTGTGTTGCTTTTTTTCAAATGGAGAGCACTATGTGTTTTCTTTATACCTTTTACATGATCCTATTCTATTCATGAGCATTTTTGGAGGCCATGTATCGTTTGAGGATTTCGAGTGAGGGATCCTATGTGAAGACAATATCTTCCCAATTACCCTTGTGTAAGGGAAAGCACGATTGACCTGCTGTTCATTCAGAGGTCCATACGTTCGGTGAGCGGTTTGTACTTCTGGTGGAGGAAACACATTTGTTTGGATATATTGTGATTGACCTTAGGGTCCCTCCCCATGCAACACATACAAGAGACTTGGATGCCCCCGTCCATTTTGGGACAAACCATCACCCCCAGCACCAAAGTCAAAAGTCTTGGAGTCACATTTGACTCCGACATGACAATGGACGCACAGATTGGGTCAGTAGTCAGCGGATCGCACCATCTGCTGCACCTACTACGCAGACTCCTCCCCTTTATCCCAAAAGAGGACATAACAGTCGTGGTGGGAACAATAATCAACTCCAGACTCGACTACGCAAACGCCCTTTACCTCGGACTCCCCAAATACCAAATTGCTCGTCTACAAGTCGTCCAGAATACGGCGGCACGTCTAGTAACAGGAAAAAAAACATGGGAATCCATCTCTCCCTTCCTCAGGTCCCTCCATTGGCTGCCCGAAAAGGACCGGATCACATTCAAGGCCCTCTGCCTGACGCACAAATGTGTACAAGGAATCGCTCCCCAATATTTATGTGAGAAAATAAAATGCCACACCCCCAATCGCGTTCTCCGAACAACTAACCAAAATCTACTTCCAATCCCCAAGGCCCGCTACAAGACCAAAGGAGAACGAAGATTTGCAGTCCAAGGACCTCGACTGTGGAACGCGTTACCGACTAATATCCGAACGGAAGAGAATCACCCAGCCTTCAGAAAAAAACTCAGGACCAGGGGCGGACTGACCATTGAGTCACTCGGGCACTGCCCGAGGGCCCCATGCCACTAGGGGGCCCCATCCGGGTTGCCAGGCTTAGTAAAACCAGGGACAGTATGTAAAAATCTGTGTTTTTTTTAGATCTGTCCCCGATATGTCCGAAAATGACATGCTTTTAATGTGAATATCCCAAGATTTTAGCTGCCCGCCTCTGCACTACCTCCTGGCGTGGTGGCCATCTGTAAGCCAGAGGGGCCCCATAATCTTCTATTGCCCAGGGGCCACATGAGTTGTCAGTCCGCCCCTGCTCAGGACCCCCCTATTCTGAAGGATAAATAGAAGGAAATGGATACCAAGCGCATTGAGGCGATTCAGTCCGCATTTGTAGCGCTATACAAGTTATTCACTCACTCATACACCTGTGTGTAGGACAAGCGATGCTTTATACAACATTACACACAAGGGGCTCATCTCTGAATGTTTGATTCTTCACATGACCCTCTCCTGGTCCCGGGCATTGGTGAGCAAGCCTTTGGGTGCGGGGTTATCCCTGTGCTACACGGACACTACCACCTGGTGCAGCCCAAAGAACCCACCCCGGGGGGAAGTCATCTCATGTGACCCAACAAGTTAACAAGAAACATGGAGGAAAGGACTTTCATCACCCCCCTCCGTGTATGGATCTCTGGGATCTCTGCCCATACATGGATCTCTGGGATCTCTGCCCATACATGGATCTCTGGGATCTCTGCCCATACACAGATCTCCGCCCATACCCAGATCTCTGCCCATACCCAGATCTCCGCCCATACACGGATCTCTGCCAATACACGGATCTCTGCCAATACGCGGATCTCTGCCCATACACGGATCTCTGCCCATACCCAGATCTCTGCCCATACCCAGATCTCCGCCCATACACGGATCTCTGCCAATACCCAGATCTCTGCCCATACACGGATCTCTGCCCATATACACAGATCTCTGCCAATACACAGATCTCTGCCAATACACAGATCTCTGCCCATATACACAGATCTCTGCCAATACGCGGATCTATGCCCATACGCAGATCTCTGTCCATATACACAGATCTCTGCCAATACACAGATCTCTGCCCATACACGGATCTCTGCCCATATACACAGATCTCTGCCAATACACAGATCTATGCCCATACTCGGATCTCTGCCAATACACAGATCTCTGCCAATACACAGATCTCTGCCAATACACAGATCTCTGTCAATACGCGGATCTCTGCCCATACGCGGATCTCTGTCCATATACACAGATCTCTGCCAATACACAGATCTCTGCCCATACTCGGATCTCTGCCAATACACAGATCTCTGCCAATACACAGATCTCTGCCAATACGCGGATCTATGCCCATACGCGGATCTCTGCCCATACTCGGATCTCTGCCAATACACAGATCTCTGCCAATACACAGATCTCTGCCCATATGCGGATCTCTGCCCATACGTGGATCTCTGCCCATACACGGTTCCTGCTGAACCAGCCAACTCTCAATCCATGTATGGTCGCCCTAGGAATACTGATTTCCAGGAATAGTTGCCACAACAAACAACTAACACTTTAGCAGCCGCTACAACATTGTGCCGGAGTTACACGGAGCGTTACATAATGGCGGAACGTGGGATTCACACTCACCTGAATGGGATCGAATACGGGAGCGTTGTCATTGGCGTCTGTTACGGTGATCACAGCTTTGGCGCTGGTTTCATATCCGGCCCCCTCCTGGTCCGCGACTTTGATAGTCAGAGTATACACAGGATACAGCTGAGGAGAAAATGATAATAAATATTATGTATCGGAAATACAATCATTGTGTGATCTTCATTCTCCTTCCATTATTCCATGTCCAGCCAGGACTCAATGTGATGCATTTGCCTATATGTCTCAGTGTAATTCTCCCTGCTTGCCCTGTGTAATTCTGTCCTCGGCTAACAGGTTATTGACGTGCTAATGTCCCCTCACTATTTCTAAAGGTTAATTGATCTATTGTGTTGTGTGAAGGAGAGCTGGGTTTAAGTGGCTTGTGTTAATTATTCTGATTGCTCCAGTGTGGTAATTATCTCTCTATATGCGGGGTCGAGCGGTCTGGTTGATGTATTCAGTACAACTAGTGCTCAGCGTCATTGATGTCATTGTCTAAAGAAAATGTGTTTTCAGACTCGGCTCCGTCGTGTCTGCCTAATCATCTGTATGGAAGCCCCAGTGTGAGGGGGGCGGAGATTTGTCATTGTAACAGTTTTGGAAATGACATATAAGCTGTGTGATATAACATTAAAGTCTGTCTTGTTCTAGCAGTAAGCCTGGACTAATGTGTGGCTTAATGGGCGATCTCAGGAATATCCCTCCTCGTGGAATATTGGGGTGATGTTCTTATGGAAGAAGGGAATCTTTGACGGGGATATCATACCAATACCGTCACACTCACCAACAGGGGGCAGTAAGGAGAAAAGACTCCATTGGCCCTTGCAGGCCGACCTAAAGAGGAATTAGACAGCTGAGGAAATAATTACAGAAATTGTAACCCGCAGCATACGGGGTACAAGAGGGATTAACAACAGAAAAGTGACGCAGCAGTTTCATGGAATTCCCCCAAATGTCTTCCAGCTCCTGGGTGTGCAAAACATTAACACAGAGCAGAGCTTTGCAGGTAATTAGTGTAAATACCTAAAATTCTTCTATTACTGGCAGTCAAGTGTCAAAAGACAGCAAGCGCAATCAGCACCAGCTCTGGAACCTGACAAGGGAGCTTCTGTGACAGTGGAGAGGAACGCCTCACCTTCAAGCTTTGTTTTCAAAGTGAGAAATAATTCTGGGTTGTCCTCTAAATCCGGCACAGATAAGCATAAAAAAAAATTTCCTTGCCCAATCGTGACCGGTTCTCTTTATTGGACGTCTCCATCCACACCTATCAGTTTAGTTCTAGACAGCTGTCCGGGTTTTCCATCCCTTCCTCCAAATCCCAGAATAAAATTCCCCACTTTCTAGCAGCTGTATCTCCTGATGATTCCACATTCCGGGGGAATCCATCGCTGGAGGAAGACACCAGTAGCTGTGAAATGGCAGCCATAGTTAGCCGGGACTGTGAGTGGTGGTGGTGGTGGGGATTCTTCGTCACTGAAGATACAAAAAGATATTACAAACCTCGTGGTCCAATCCGGCGGTCACAACGCTGATCAGTCCGGAGGCTTGATCGATGGTGAACATTGTAGGGGTTGGTAGAGGGGGATTCTGACCGACGATAGAGTAGGCGAGAATTCCATTATTGGTGTCCTCGGTGTCGTCGGCGTCTTCTGCTGTGACATTCATCACAGGAGTCCCTAAAGGGGGAGGAGAAGAGACATTACAATGGAGGAGGGAGCGCCTATAACGATCGCCCATAGCGAGCGGCCATAGTGAGCGCTCATAGCGAGCGTCCACAGTGAGCGCCCATAGTTAGCGGCCATAGTGAGCGTCCATAGTGAGCGGCCATAGTGAGCGCTCATAGCGAGCGTCCACAGTGAGCGCCCATAGTGAGCGCTCATAGCGAGCGTCCACAGTGAGCGCCCATAGTGAGCGCCCATAGTTAGCGCCCATAGTGAGTGCCCATAGTGAGCGACCATAGTGAGCGCCCATAGTGAGCGCCCATAGTTAGCGCCCATAGTGAGTGCCCATAGTTAGCGGCCATAGTGAGCGCCCATAGTGAGTGCCCATAGTTAGCGGCCATAGTGAGCGCCCATAGTGAGCGACCATAGTGAGCACCTATAGTGAGTGCCGCTCATCACATGAGAACCCCAGAAGATTATTTGAGGAAAAAAACAAATGACCATCCAGCTCATCCCCCACTGCCATAAAAACCCAACCCCCCCAGAACCCCCGAGGAGCTATCAGGGGGCGGGGCCTGTTTTATGGACACACTTAGCCAGCTTGGGAGCGAGTGCACACAAGTGTCCTGACTCCCCAGAATATGGGGACACTCAGCGAGGGGAGAAATCAGGAGCGCCGAGGAGGGACCCGAGAAGAGGAGGATCTGGGCTGCCCCTTGCAAAACCACTACAGAGGGCAGGTGAGTATGACATGTCTGTTATAAAAAAAATTAAACCTTCAGTCCTCATGTACACAGGGCGGTAAAAAAAAATTAGCTGCAAAGCAACTTCCTACACCAGGTAAAAGTGGATATAAAAATGAGTTTTTAGTAGCTTTTTGCATTGACGGTAATGCGTGTTTAGCCGCATTCGCTTTTAGCAGTGTTTCTCTGCCTGCATTCAAAATCAATGATTCCCTATGAGAGCAGACTTAACCAATCCGACTTTCAGCCCATTGATTTCAATAGAAGTCGCATCCAAGTCTGATCATCATAATCCGATTTGTGGTATGCAACTTGTGCTCTGAGGATCTTGAATAGCAACCCCACGGCATTTTTTTTTTTTATTAAACGTCGTGGCCCCCCCTCCCAGATCCATACCAGGTCCTTTGAGACTCAGGAACATGATGACATCACAGGATGGTCACGCCCCTTGGCTGTATAAGAAGCAGCAGAGAACAGAGATGGCACAATGGCGAAGACCGGAGGAAGAACACGACCAGAGATAGAAGCCTGAAGGAAGAAGACCGGAAGAAGAAGACTGGAGGGAGAAGACCGGAGGAAGAACACCACCAGAGATAGAAGCTTGAAGGAAGAAGAAGAAGAAGAAGACTGGAGGGAGAAGACCGGAGGAAGAACACCACCAGAGATAGAAGCTTGAAGGAAGAAGAAGAAGAAGACTGGAGGGAGAAGACCGGAGGAAGAACACCACCAGAGATAGAAGCTTGAAGGAAGAAGACCGGAGAAAAAAGGCTGGAGGGACAAGACACCACTAGAGGGAGAAGACCAGAGGAAGAAGACTGGAGGGAGAAGACCAGAGGAAGAAGGCTGGAGGGAGAAGACACCACTAAAGGAAAAAGACCGGAGGAAGAACACGACCAGAGATAGAAGCCTGAAGGAAGAAGACCGGAAGAAGAAGACTGGAGGGAGAAGACCAGAGGAAGAACACGACCAGAGATAGAGTCCTGAAGGAAGAAGACCAGAAGAAGAAGACTGGAGGGAGAAGACCAGAGGAAGAACACGACCAGAGATAGAGTCCTGAAGGAAGAAGACCAGAAGAAGAAGACTGGAGGGAGAAGACCAGAGGAAGAACACGACCAGAGATAGAAGCCTGAAGGAAGAAGACCGGAAGAAGAAGACTGGAGGGAGAAGACCGGAGGAAGAACACGACCAGAGATAGAGTCCTGAAGGAAGAAGACCAGAAGAAGACTGAAGGAAGGAGACCGGAGGAAGAACAAGACCAGAGATAGAAGCCTGAAGGAAGAAGACCAGAAGAAGACTGAAGGAAGGAGACCGGAGGAAGAACAAGACCAGAGATAGAAGCCTGAAGGAAGAAGACCAGAAGAAGAAGACTGGAGGGAGAAGACCAGAGGAAGAACACGACCAGAGATAGAGTCCTGAAGGAAGAAGACCAGAAGAAGACTGAAGGAAGGAGACCGGAGGAAGAACAAGACCAGAGATAGAAGCCTGAAGGAAGAAGACCGGAAGAAGAAGACTGGAGGGAGAAGACCGGAGGAAGAACACGACCAGAGATAGAGTCCTGAAGGAAGAAGACCAGAAGAAGACTGAAGGAAGGAGACCGGAGGAAGAACAAGACCAGAGATAGAAGCCTGAAGGAAGAAGACCAGAAGAAGACTGAAGGAAGGAGACCGGAGGAAGAACACGACCAGTGATAGAAGCCTGAAGGAAGAAGACCGGAAGAAGAAGACTGGAGGGAGAAGACCAGAGGAAGAACACGACCAGAGATAGAGTCCTGAAGGAAGAAGACCAGAAGAAGAAGACTGGAGGGAGAAGACCAGAGTAAGAACACGACCAGAGATAGAGTCCTGAAGGAAGAAGACCAGAAGAAGAAGACTGGAGGGAGAAGACCAGAGGAAGAACACGACCAGAGATAGAGTCCTGAAGGAAGAAGACCAGAAGAAGACTGAAGGAAGGAGACCGGAGGAAGAACAAGACCAGAGATAGAAGCCTGAAGGAAGAAGACCGGAAGAAGAAGACTGGAGGGAGAAGACCGGAGGAAGAACACGACCAGAGATAGAGTCCTGAAGGAAGAAGACCAGAAGAAGAAGACTGGAGGGAGAAGACCGGAGGAAGAACACGACCAGAGATAGAGTCCTGAAGGAAGAAGACCAGAAGAAGACTGAAGGAAGGAGACCGGAGGAAGAACAAGACCAGAGATAGAAGCCTGAAGGAAGAAGACCAGAAGAAGACTGAAGGAAGGAGACCGGAGGAAGAACAAGACCAGAGATAGAAGCCTGAAGGAAGAAGACCAGAAGAAGACTGAAGGAAGGAGACCGGAGGAAGAACAAGACCAGAGATAGAAGCCTGAAGGAAGGAGACCGGAGGAAGAATACGACCACTTTGCTAGAATGCCTGCCGTGTTGTCAGGTAGGAATTTACTGAGGAGCATGGAGTAACTGCAGGATATGAAACCTTTAAATGAGGCCACATCTCTCATGTAGTTAAAAATTGGTGTGGCGCTCCGTACCCACTCCCCCCCCCCCCCACATGGGTTCTGACAGCATGTTGGAGTTGAAAATAATAAAACTGCATAGAGGCAGGGAGCTGAAAGTCCGCCCTCAGCTCCGCAAATGGGCGCAGCTTACCATCCTGAAAAACTTGCGTCATATAAGTGATCCCGTACCGCTGCCATTTCTTACCGTATTGTAATTTTTCCAGCTCTAAATAGCGTTTATTCCCTCAAATGGGGCTATATCTAGTGAAACCTTCCACCATGTTCTAGTTTTATTCCATATTTTCTGCATTAGGTTATAAGTAGGGAAACAATTGTGCTACTGGGTCCACCAGATTCAACACCGCTTTTCCAGGGGGACTCAGCACCCTAGCAATGTGTTGAAGCTGGGAAGCCAAATAATACAGCCACGGATTTGGACGAGCAAGCCCTCCCGCCTCCTTTGGGCGTTGAAGCTGCTCCAGTTTCACCCTCACCGTCGAGTTTAACCATACAAGGGACCTGAGTTAATAACCCTGAACTGCTTAAGGGGGACAACCATGGGAGAATTGTGTAGTACATATAGGAGCTGTGGCATTAGGATCATTTTTATCAAATTGACCCTTCCCACCGGGGATACCTTCACCCTGTCCCTGCACCGATTCAACAGTGGGGACAGATTCAGGGCAATATACTCCAAAGGGTTAGGCGCAACCTGTACCCCCAGATATTTAAATTTCGTGGACACTGGAATGTCCAGCAAATGTGTAAACTGCGGACCTGGCTTCCTGTCCAAGAGCATGAGAGAGGACTTGGTCCAGTTAATCACCAGACCAGAGTACCGGCCAAAGATCCGGACAACCTCCATTGCTTCCCTCAGAGATGACTCAGTGTCACCCAAAAGAAGCATGGTGTCATCGGCATATAGCATGCATTTTTCTTGCTGCTCCCCATATTGAAACCCTCTAATACCTGCGTGGGCACAAATCCGGGTGGTCAATGGCTCTATGGCCAGCGCGAATGACTGAGGGGACAAGGGGCAACCCTGTCTGGTCCCCCGAAAAAGGTCAAAATATGGCGATACCCTACCGGACTCCCTAATAGCTGCTTTTGGGGAACTATACAATAACTGTACCCAGGCTATGAAATTAGTCCCAAATCCAAATTTATGTAGAATGGCCCACAAATAAGACCATTCGATACTGTCAAAGGTCTTATGTGCGTTCAGGGAGAGCAGAGCCCTGTCCCCCATGTTGTCTGAGATAGTTTGCATATTCACAAACAACCTGCGCCAAATGAATAGCTGTGGACTTCTGAGGCATGAACCCCGCCTGGTCCGAGTGTATTATGGACCAAATAGCAGTGTTTAGCCGCAGGACCAACACTTTGGCCAATATTTTCACATCCGTCTGCAAGAGGGATATTGGCCTCTAAGAACCCGGGTCTAAAGGGTCCTTACCTGGTTTCAGCAGTAAGACAATTATGGCCTTGGTCATAGAGAGAGGTAGGCACCCGGTCGACTTAGCTTCATTAAACACTCCTAACAGTTTAGGCAGTAGTTGTTCCCCATATTGCTTATACACCTCTATTGGAAGGCCATCTTCCCCCGGGGCCTTGGAGTTGGGAAACATACCGGACGCCACCTGCAGCTCCTCTAATGTCAGGGGTGCATCCAATTGTTGTCGGGCCGTGTCAGTCAAAGTAGGGAGGTCAATCCCGTCAATATAATTCCGAAGCGAATCGTCATTGTAATCCTGTCGGGAGCGGTATAGGTCAGAGTAGTATGAGCGAAGAATCGCCATAATGCCATCCGGGGAGTTAGTGATTCTTCCATCAGGTGCTCACAGGGCACCAATGGATGGGGACGTCTGTTGGGCACGGGACAGTTTTGCCAATAGGCAACCAGTATGCTCACCCTCCTCATAGAAGGCCAATTTACAGAAAAAGCGTTTCCGCTCAGCTGCAGAGAGGGGGATACGTCTCCGGGGGCATCCTGAGCAGATACCCAGGCATCCCTATGCTCCTCGGTGGGGTCAGCAACAAACTTAGCCTCCAGCTCAAGTATTTTCAAGGTATTTAGAACACAAGTTAAAGGGACACTAAAGGCAAGATTTTTTTTGTTTAAAAATAACAAACATGTTATACTTCCCTCCACTATGCAGTTCGTTTTGCACAGAGTGGCCCCGAATCCTGTCTTCTGGGGTCCCTCGGCGGCTGTCTCGGCTCCTTCTCGCAAAAGCTTTCCACCTTCATGCAAACTCCCTCGCATGGTGGAAAGCTTTTGCGAGCGTGCTCCCGTGATACAGCGGTGGCCATAGCCGCCGACTGTAACACTCAGCCCCGCCCCCCGGTGCACCGCGTCATCCGCAGTGATTGACAGCAGCGCCAGCCAATGGCTGCGCTGCTATCAATCCGCCCAGCCCAGCCAATCCACGGCCAGGCTGGGAACCGAATAGAATGACGAGGACGCGCACGGGACTTTCGAGTGGAGAGGTAAGTAAAACGGGGGCTCGGGGGGGGGGGGGGGGCAGTGCTGTCAGATGTTTTTTTACCTTAATGCATAGGGTGATGAATAGGATGCATTAAGGTAAAAAAACTTTTACCTTTACAACCCCTTTAAGTGTGTGGGTTAAATTCACTTGGAAGGCATACATCTGAGTGTTAGCCAAGATGTTTAGGAAATTGACACATAAATGACAGTTTTCATAGTTTATAGTAAAAAATGTTATTATCTGCATTTCAACATATATTTGATATTTGAAAGTACATATTATCTTTCTGTATTATCACCAATTATATCTAATATTATGTCACACTGAATTCTTAGTTATTAAATATATATTTTTAGCACCTTGCTGAACTCACTTGTCTTCAAAATAGCAAGGAAAAAACGAACTTTCATTACTTGGTTGTATTTGTGGAAAAATTTGAAAATCTCCATAAAACCACAGATTTTGCATAATTCCATCAATATAATATAATATTGTTTTAATATTTCAGTATAAACTTTCTGACTGCCCCCCCTGCCCCAAAGCACCCACCCCCTCGTGTTGAGGGCAAGTGGCCTGGTGTGGTCCAGGAGGAGGGGGCACCCCCATTTTCTGACCTGCATGCTCAGATAAGGGTCTGGTATGGATTTTGGGGGGACCTCATGTCCATTTTTTTTGTATCGGGTTAGATCAGACCAAGGGTCTGGCATTGCCTTGGGGGGGCATGCCATTTTTTTTTTTTCATTTTGCCATGGGGTTCCCTTTCAAGATCCATACCAGAATGAAATGGCCTGGTATGAAGTTGGAGGCGGACTCCATGCTTTCTCTTTTTTTTTTTTGCCGTGGGGTCCCTTTTTAAGATCCTTAGAGCACAAGTCGCATGCCACAGTTCGGATCATGATGATCTGATGATCCGACTTGGATGCGACTTCTATTCAAATCAATGGGCTAAAAAAATGTTTGATGCTGTATCCAGCGCTAAGCTACGCTACATAGAATAACATGGAGAGGCGTTATTAAGCTGCATGAGGACCTACAATCACTTTAAAGTTAAGTCCTAAAAAAAAAAGACAACCTACCTGGTCTGGAACCCTCGACTACCGAGCCCCCAAACACCGGCTGGGTGAAGACCGGACGGTTGTCGTTCTGATCGGTCACTTTAATGATAGCCTCAATGGGGGTCTCCACTTGTTGGCCATTTGATGAGACGGCGTAGAACACGACCTGAAACAAGAAGGAACAATCCGTTATTTTAGAATCGTCTTGTGGGACTTACAGCACCTTGAAAAAGTATTCATACCCCTTGAAATCCCCACATCTTCTCATGTTACAACCAAAAAACGGAAATGTATTTTATTGGGATTTTATGTGAGAGACACAAAGTGTCACATGATTGTGAAGTGGAAGGAAAATGATACAAAAAAATCTGTGAAAAGTGTGGCTCCAGTGTCCCCATCTTCTGATGGCTCCTCCCAGCAGGATAATGCACCGTGTCACAAATCTCCAATCATCTCACCACTATGAGGTCCCTGTCCTCCAATCATCTCACCACTATGAGGTCACTGTCCTCCAATCATCTCACCACTATGAGGTCCCTGTCCTCCAATCATCTCACCACTATGAGGTCACTGTCCTCCAATCATCTCACCACTATGCGGTCCCTGTCCTCCAATCATCTCACCACTATGAGGTCACTGTCCTCCAATCATCTCACCACTATGAGGTCCCTGTCCTCCAATCATCTCACCACTATGAGGTCCCTGTCCTCCAATCATCTCACCACTATGAGGTCACTGTCCTCCAATCATCTCACCACTATGCGGTCCCTGTCCTCCAATCATCTCACCACTATGAGGTCCCTGTCCTCCAATCATCTCACCACTATGAGGTCCCTGTCCTCCAATCATCTCACCACTATGAGGTCCCTGTCCTCCAATCATCTCACCACTATGAGGTCACTGTCCTCCAATCATCTCACCACTATGCGGTCCCTGTCCTCCAATCATCTCACCACTATGAGGTCACTGTCCTCCAATCATCTCACCACTATGAGGTCCCTGTCCTCCAATCATCTCACCACTATGAGGTCACTGTCCTCCAATCATCTCACCACTATGCGGTCCCTGTCCTCCAATCATCTCACCACTATGAGGTCCCTGTCCTCCAATCATCTCACCACTATGAGGTCACTGTCCTCCAATCATCTCACCACTATGCGGTCCCTGTCCTCCAATCATCTCACCACTATGAGGTCCCTGTCCTCCAATCATCTCACCACTATGAGGTCCCTGTCCTCCAATGGCCTCCACACTCCCCACATCTCATCCAATAGAGACCCTTTGGGATGTGGTGGAACGGCAGATTCGGCATCATGGATGTGCAGCCGACAAATCTGCAGCAACTGTGTGATGTCATCAGGTCACTATGGAGGGAAATCTCAGAGGAACGTTTCCAACACCTTGTTGTATCTATTCCACCAAGAATGAGGGGGGTCCAACCCGCTACTAGCAAGGGGGACCTAATAAAGGGGGTCCAACCCGCTACTAGCAAGGGGGACCTAATAAAGGGGGTCCAACCCGCTACTAGCAAGGGGGACCTAATAAAGGGGGTCCAACCTGCTACTAGCAAGGGGGACCTAATAATGGAGGTCCAACCTGCTACTAGCAAGGGGGACCTAATAAAGGGGGTCCAACCCGCTACTAGCAAGGGGGACCTAATAAAGGGGGTCCAACCCGCTACTAGCAAGGGGGACCTAATAAAGGGGGTCCAACCCGCTACTAGCAAGGGGGACCTAATAAAGGGGGTCCAACCTGCTACTAGCAAGGGGGACCTAATAATGGAGGTCCAACCTGCTACTAGCAAGGGGGACCTAATAAAGGGGGTCCAACCCGCTACTAGAAAGGGGGACCTAATAAAGGGGGTCCAACCCGCTACTAGCAAGGGGGACCTAATAAAGGGGGTCCAACCTGCTACTAGCAAGGGGGACCTAATAATGGAGGTCCAACCTGCTACTAGCAAGGGGGACCTAATAAAGGGGGTCCAACCCGCTACTAGAAAGGGGGACCTAATAAAGGGGGTCCAACCCGCTACTAGCAAGGGGGACCTAATAAAGGGGGTCCAACCCGCTACTAGCAAGGGGGACCTAATAAAGGGGGTCCAACCCGCTACTAGCAAGGGGGACCTAATAAAGGGGGTCCAACCCACTACTAGCAAGGGGGACCTAATATAGAGGGTCCAACCCGCAACTAGCAAGGGGGACCTAATAAAGGGGGTGCAACCCGCTACTAGCAAGGGGGACCTAATAAAGGGGGTGCAACCCGCTACTAGCAAGGGGGACCTAATAAAGGGGGTCCAACCCACTACTAGTAAGGAGGACCTAATAAAGGGGGTCCAACCCGCTACTAGCAAGGAGGACCTAATAAAGGGGGTCCAACCCGCTACTAGTAAGGGGGACCTAATAAAGGGGGTCCAACCCGCTACTAGCAAGGGGGACCTAATAAAGGGGGTCCAACCCGCTACTAGCAAGGGGTACCTAATAAAGGGGGACCAACCCTCTACTAGCAAGGGGGACCTAATAAAGGGGGACCAACCCGCTACTAGTAAGGGGGACCTAATAAAGGGGGTCCAACCCACTACTAGCAAGGGGGACCTAATAAAGGGGGTCCAACCCGCTACTAGTAAGGGGGACCTAATAAAGGGGGTCCAACCCGCTACTAGCAAGGGGGACCTAATAAAGGGGGTCCAACCCGCTACTAGCAAGGGGTACCTAATAAAGGGGGACCAACCCTCTACTAGCAAGGGGGACCTAATAAAGGGGGTCCAACCCACTACTAGCAAGGGGGACCTAATAAAGGGGGTCCAACCCGCTACTAGTAAGGGGGACCTAATAAAGGGGGACCAACCCGCTACTAGCAAGGGGGACCTAATAAAGGGGGTCCAACCCGCTACTAGCAAGGGGGATCTAATGTTTTCTTACCACATATTTGGGTATAGTCTCTCTGTCCAGAGGTCGGGTCACTTTAATCCATCCAGTAGTCCTCTCAATGATAAAAGTCCCCACGGGCGGAGAGTCGGCCCCTTGGCCTGTGATGCTGTAGAACACAGTCATTTCGCCGGCCCGGTTGGACTTGACCTGGAGGGAAGCAATATGGGAAATGGGAAGAGTGATACACTTTCATAAAGGCTCATAAGTCCCGATTAATTATTTTATCTCTCAAGCACTTATGAGATACCAAGCAGGAGCATAGCATGGGGGAGCAGGAGCATAGCATGGGGGAGCAGGAGCATAGCATGGGGGAGCAGGAGCATAGCATGGGGGTGCAGAAGCATAGCATGAGGGAGCAGGAGCATAGAATGGGGGAGCAGGAGCATAGCATCGGGGAGCAGGAGCATAGCATGGGGGAGCAGGAGCATAGCATGGGGGAGCAGGAGCATAGCATGGGAGAGGAGGAGCATAGCATGGGAGAGGAGAGGAGGAGCATAGCATGGGAGAGGAGGAGCATAGCATGGGGGAGCAGGAGCATAGCATGGGGGAGCAGGAGCATAGCATGGGGGTGCAGGAGCATAGCATGGGGGAGCAGGAGCATAGCATGGGAGAGGAGGAGCATAGCATGGGAGAGGAGGAGCATAGCATGGGGGAGCAGGAGCATAGCATGGGGGAGCAGGAGCATAGCATGGGAGAGGAGGAGCATAGCATGGGAGAGGAGGAGCATAGCATGGGAGAGGAGGAGCATAGCATGGGGGAGCAGGAGCATAGCATGGGGGAGCAGGAGCATAGCATGGGGGAGCAGGAGCATAGCATGGGGGAGCAGGAGCATAGCATGGGAGAGGAGGAGCATAGCATGGGAGAGGAGGAGCATAGCATGGGAGAGGAGGAGCATAGCATGGGGGAGCAGGAGCATAGCATGGGGGAGCAGGAGCATAGCATGGGGGAGCAGGAGCATAGCATGGGGGAGCAGGAGCATAGCATGGGAGAGGAGGAGCATAGCATGGGAGAGGAGGAGCATAGCATGGGAGAGGAGGAGCATAGCATGGGAGAGGAGGAGCATAGCATGGGAGAGGAGGAGCATAGCATGGGAGAGGAGGAGCATAGCATGGGGGAGCAGGAGCATAGCATGGGAGAGGAGGAGCATAGCATGGGAGAGGAGGAGCATAGCATGGGGGTGCAGGAGCATAGCATGGGGGAGCAGGAGCATAGCATGGGAGAGGAGGAGCATAGCATGGGAGAGGAGGAGCATAACATGGGGGAGCAGGAGCATAGCATGGGGGAGCAGGAGCATAGCATGGGAGAGGAGGAGCATAGCATGGGAGAGGAGGAGCATAGCATGGGGGAGCATAGCATGGGGGAGCAGGAGCATAGCATGGGAGAGGAGGAGCATAGCATGGGAGAGGAGGAGCATAGCATGGGAGAGGAGGAGCATAGCATGGGGGAGCAGGAGCATAGCATGGGGGAGCAGGAGCATAGCATGGGGGAGCAGGAGCATAGCATGGGAGAGGAGGAGCATAGCATGGGGGAGCAGGAGCATAGCATGGGGGAGCAGGAGCATAGCATGGGGGAGCAGGAGCATTGCATTGGGGGAGCAGGAGCATAGCATGGGAGAGGAGGAGCATAGCATGGGGGAGCAGGAGCATAGCATGGGGGAGCAGGAGCATAGCATGGGGGAGCAGGAGCATAGCATGGGGGAGCAGGAGCATAGCATGGGAGAGGAGGAGCATAGCATGGGGGAGCAGGAGCATAGCATGGAGGAGCAGGAGCATAGCATGGGGGAGCAGGAGCATAGCATGGGGGAGCAGGAGCATAGCATGGAGGAGCAGGAGCATAGCATGGAGGAGCAGGAGCATAGCATGGGGGAGCAGGAGCATAGCACGGGGGAGGAGGAGCATAGCATGGAGGAGCAGGAGCATAGCATGGGGGAGCAGGAGCATAGCATGGGGGAGCAGGAGCATAGCATGGGGGAGCAGGAGCATAGCATGGGGGAGCAGGAGCATAGCATGGAGGAGCAGGAGCATAGCATGGGGGAGCAGGAGCATAGCATGGGGGAGCAGGAGCATAGCATGGGGGAGCAGGAGCATAGCATGGGGGAGCAGGAGCATAGCATGGGGGAGCAGGAGCATAGCACGGGGGAGCAGGAGCATAGCATGGGGGAGCAGGAGCATAGCATGGGGGAGCAGGAGCATAGCATGGGGCATTTAAATGAGTTACAGCTTCAAGCGATACAGTGATAAGCTTAGCATATGTATGCGATGATACTTTACCGCCTCGCTGGCTCATTGCTCAAAGTTCAGAGAGGACAGGCATTTACTGTACTTTGCAAGTGCTATACAGTCAGACTACCTCTGCTAACTGGTTTGGTTTCTGTTTTTGGTGTAGAACTATCATTGGATTATTTGCTGTGTTTGTTTGCCTTTACACTCAACCTGGCTTGTCAGAGGGGCTAGGGCCCTTGGGAAGGTCAAGGCAAAGAACAGAGGGCCCATCCTACTCAACAGCTCATATGGGGGAAGCCAGTGGCGACTGGTTCTCTATTTTAAACCCCCATTGAAATCCATGCATCTGGCGACCCTTCTAAGTCACAGACAGCTTCAACGGCTTCCCCCTGCCTCTCCTCCTTGGCAGCCAATGCGGTCGCTCCTCCTCTCCGCTAATCGGGTCCTGATTGGCAGGGAGGAGCAGCAGGGAGACAATTGTGAATATTAATTCGCTATTGTCACACAACTGGGTGGGCTCAGGGCACTGTGCCCTGAGCCCACCCTTTTTTAAAGCCAATTAGAGCCTTTGGCTCTAATCAAATGCAACAAAAAATAAAAAACCCCATTGGAATCCATGCGTCCAGCACCCTGCATGTAGGTTAGGGGCCGGGCGCCTCTAATGGAGTGGCTGTCGCTCTGGGGGTAGGGCCACATCTACTTTTATTTTCCTATTTTTTTGATGCCCATGGATTGTAGGTAGGATTGCTCCTAAACTGTGACATCACTGTATATTCGTGTCACAGATAAATCATATATAGTGCAAAATAAATATATTAAAAAGCCACAAATCAATCAATAAATGTACTATATAGAAAAGTCCCAAGATCATATAAAAGTCCAATAAAACTCATCTGTAAATAAAGTGCTGAGAACAAGATCCAGATGAAAAAGTATCCGTACCCCAAGGAATCTTCCCAAGGGATCCAATGGATCAGCAAACCCTTCACCATTGTGAACACCAAGGCCACTCACCGGACCCTCAGGCCGCCTACACACGGTCGGTTCATCCGATGAGAATGATCCAACGGACCGTTTTCATTGGTCCACCGCTGAAGTGGCCTGATGGTCTGATGTGCGTACACACCATCGTTCCAAAATCCGATCGGGTCAGAACGCGGTGACGTAAAACACACAACGTTCAATGCTTTCAAGCATGCCTCGACTTGATTCTGAGCATGCGCGGGTATTTAACCGATGCGTTTGTGTACTAACCATCGGTTTGGACCTATCGGGCAGCGGTCCATCGGTTCGATTTTAAAGCAAGTTCTCTAACTTTTGTCCGAAGGAGAACAGACCGATGGGGCGTACACACGGTCGCTTTGGAACGATAAAACTGAACTTAGGTCCGTTTTCATTGGTTTGGACCGAGCGTGTGTACGCGGCCTGAGAGTATAGAAGGTCTGACTGCATTTTAGGGAGAAATCCCAAAATAGATGGATGGAGGGGTCACTTCATGATGGATGGGCGGATGGACAACAACACTCCGACCTTCTGGGTATATATCCAAAAGTTTGTGGAAAAATAAATGGAAGTGTACGTGCCACAGATAAATCATATATAGTACAAAATAAAAATTAAAAATTCACAAATCAATCAATAAATGTACTATATAGACTCCTTACAAATGTTATTTTTACTGAATGGGCACAGCTTTACACAAATACCCCAAAATCTTGTGGAAAGTCCCCCAGAAAGGTGGAGGTTGTTAAGTGCGGCAAACACCATTTTATTGCTTTTGGAAAGAGACATCCAACGACCTTTTATAGGTATCGGCAGGGCTTTTTTTCAGGGGGAACTCAGTTCCACCATCTTTGGCTCAGACCCTTTGGTGCCTCCTCACCACAATCACTTGTAAACACAGAAGTCTGGTTTCTGTGTTTACAAGTGACAGCTCTGCACTCTGTATGTAACCCCCCTGAACTCTGCACTCTGTATGTAACCCCCCTGAACTCTGCACTCTGTATGTAACCCCCCTGAACTCTGCACTCTGTATGTAACCCCCCTGAACTCTGCACTCTGTATGTAACCCCCCTGAACTCTGCACTCTGTGTGTAACCCCCCTGAACTCTGCACTCTGTATGTAACCCCCCTGAACTCTGCACTCTGTATGTAACCCCCCTGAACTCTGCACTCTGTATGTAACCCCCCTGAACTCTGCACTCTGTATGTAACCCCCCTGAACTCTGCACTCTGTATGTAACCCCCCTGAACTCTGCACTCTGTATGTAATGCAATGCTGGTATTTAATGCCCCTTTAATACCCTCCTACTGTTTGTGACATCTGAACGGGGTCGTGGTTGAGTTATTTATTTATTTTTTTCCACTATTCTGTACTAACAACCCATGTGTGGTGTATTCTGTACGGAAGGAGGAAGGAGGTTGGAGGTTGGAGGAAGGAGGTTGGAGGAAGGAGGTTGGAGGAAGGAGGAAGGAGGTTGGAGGAAGGAGGTTGGAGGAAGGAGGAAGGAGGTTGGAGGAAGGAGGTTGGAGGAAGGAGGAAGGAGGAAGGAGGTTGGAGGAAGGAGGTTGGAGGAAGGAGGAAGGAGGTTGGAGGAAGGAGGAGGGAGGTTGGAGGAAGGAGGAAGGAGGTTGGAGGAAGGAGGAAGGAGGTTGGAGGAAGGAGGTTGGAGGAAAGAGGTTGGAGGAAGGAGGAAGGAGGTTGGAGGAAGGAGGTTGGAGGAAGGAGGAAGGAGGTTGGAGGAAGGAGGAAGGAGGTTGGAGGAAGGAGGAAGAAGGTTGGAGGAAGGAGGTTGGAGGAGGGAGGAAGGAGGTTGGAGGAAGGAGGTTGGAGGAGGGAGGAAGGAGGTTGGAGGAAGGAGGTTGGAGGAAGGAGGTTGGAGGTTGGAGGAAGGAGGTTGGAGGAAGGAGGTTGGAGGAAGGAGGAAGGAGGTTGAAGGAAGGAGGTTGGAGGTTGGAGGAAGGAGGTTGGAGGAGGGAGGTTGGAGGAGGGAGGAAGGAGGTTGGAGGAAGGAGGTTGGAGGAAGGAGGTTGGAGGTTGGAGGAAGGAGGTTGGAGGAAGGAGGAAGGAGGTTGGAGGAAGGAGGTTGGAGGTTGGAGGAAGGAGGTTGGAGGAAGGAGGTTGGAGGAAGGAGGTTGGAGGAAGGAGGAAGGAGGTTGGAGGAAGGAGGTTGGAGGAAGGAGGTTGGAGGAAGGAGGAAGGAGGTTGGAGGAAGGAGGTTGGAGGAAGGAGGTTGGAGGTTGGAGGAAGGAGGTTGGAGGAAGGAGGTTGGAGGTTGGAGGAAGGAGGTTGGAGGAAGGAGGAAGGAGGTTGGAGGAAGTGGAAGGAGGTTGGAGGAAGGAGGTTGGAGGAAGGAGGAAGGAGGAAGGAGGAAGGAGGTTGGAGGAAGTGGAAGGAGGAGGTTGGAGGAAGGAGGAAGGAGGTTGGAGGAAGGAGGTTGGAGGAAGGAGGTTGGAGGAAGGAGGAAGGAGGAAGGAGGTTGGAGGAAGGAGGAAGGAGGAAGGAGGTTGGAGGAAGGAGGTTGGAGGAAGGAGGTTGGAGGAAGGAGGTTGGAGGTTGGAGGAAGGAGGAAGGAGGTTGGAGGTTGGAGGAAGGAGGTTGGAGGAAGGAGGTTGGAGGAAGGAGGAAGGAGGTTGGAGGAAGGAGGTTGGAGGAAGGAGGTTGGAGGAAGGAGGAAGGAGGAAGGAGGAAGGAGGTTGGAGGAAGGAGGTTGGAGGAAGGAGGTTGGAGGAAGGAGGAAGGAGGAAGGAGGTTGGAGGAAGGAGGTTGGAGGAAGGAGGAAGGAGGAAGGAGGAAGGAGGTTGGAGGAAGGAGGAAGGAGGTTGGAGGAAGGAGGTTGGAGGAAGGAGGAAGGAGGAAGGAGGTTGGAGGAAGGAGGTTGGAGGAAGGAGGAAGGAGGTTGGAGGAAGGAGGAGGGAGGTTGGAGGAAGGAGGAAGGAGGTTGGAGGAAGGAGGTTGGAGGAAGGAGGTTGGAGGGAGGAGGAAGGAGGTTGGAGGAAAGAGGTTGGAGGAAGGAGGAAGGAGGTTGGAGGAAGGAGGTTGGAGGAAGGAGGAAGGAGGTTGGAGGAAGGAGGTTGGAGGAGGGAGGAAGGAGGTTGGAGGAAGGAGGTTGGAGGAAGGAGGTTGGAGGTTGGAGGAAGGAGGTTGGAGGAAGGAGGTTGGAGGAAGGAGGAAGGAGGTTGAAGGAAGGAGGTTGGAGGTTGGAGGAAGGAGGTTGGAGGAGGGAGGTTGGAGGAGGGAGGAAGGAGGTTGGAGGAAGGAGGTTGGAGGAAGGAGGTTGGAGGTTGGAGGAAGGAGGTTGGAGGAAGGAGGTTGGAGGTTGGAGGAAGGAGGTTGGAGGAAGGAGGTTGGAGGAAGGAGGTTGGAGGAAGGAGGAAGGAGGTTGGAGGAAGGAGGAAGGAGGTTGGAGGAAGGAGGTTGGAGGAAGGAGGTTGGAGGAAGGAGGAAGGAGGTTGGAGGAAGGAGGTTGGAGGAAGGAGGAAGGAGGTTGGAGGAAGTGGAAGGAGGTTGGAGGAAGGAGGTTGGAGGTTGGAGGAAGGAGGTTGGAGGTTGGAGGAAGGAGGTTGGAGGAAGGAGGAAGGAGGTTGGAGGAAGTGGAAGGAGGTTGGAGGAAGGAGGTTGGAGGAAGGAGGAAGGAGGTTGGAGGTTGGAGGAAGGAGGTTGGAGGAAGTGGAAGGAGGTTGGAGGAAGGAGGTTGGAGGAAGGAGGAAGGAGGTTGGAGGAAGGAGGAAGGAGGTTGGAGGTTGGAGGAAGGAGGTTGGAGGAAGGAGGAAGGAGGTTGGAGGAAGGAGGTTGGAGGAAGGAGGTTGGAGGAAGGAGGTTGGAGGAAGGAGGAAGGAGGTTGGAGGAAGGAGGTTGGAGGAAGGAGGTTGGAGGAAGGAGGTTGGAGGAAGGAGGTTGGAGGTTGGAGGAAGGAGGTTGGAGGGTGGAGGAAGGAGGTTGGAGGAAGGAGGAAGGAGGTTGGAGGAAGGAGGTTGGAGGAAGGAGGAAGGAGGTTGGAGGTTGGAGGAAGGAGGTTGGAGGAAGGAGGTTGGAGGAAGGAGGTTGGAGGAAGGAGGTTGGAGGAAGGAGGAAGGAGGTTGGAGGAAGGAGGTTGGAGGAAGGAGGTTGGAGGAAGGAGGTTGGAGGAAGGAGGTTGGAGGAAGGAGGAAGGAGGTTGGAGGAAGGAGGTTGGAGGTTGGAGGTACCGGGATGAGCCTTTTGGGAAATGGACCTCTTTCATTTTCAGAGCATTGAATTGGAGGGATGACCCAATCTCTCTTCTGTCTCCGAAGCTCACCTGATGGATGTTCAGCCTGCAGAGAACACAAACAAATAAAACAATCAGCAAAATAAAATACTTTATAACTAAGAATAAAAACTCCAGCCAAAGATGACCTTTCATTTTGATTGAATGGAGTAGGGGCAACCCTTCCGCTTTCTTCTTACGTCACCCCAGTGGAGCTCCTCACTCTCTGACCCGCCACCTTGAAATAAATGAAGAGCCAACAACAGTGATGGTGGAAAGTCCAGTCCTAGGAACTTCCATTGGGACAAAACGTGCCGTGCGGAGCTACAGCAGTGACGTCATCACGCCTCCCGGGGTGCAAAGCGCGATCTGTGTGTTATGCCTCGTTTAATAAAGCATTACTGTTATACTGCACCATCAGAGATCTCCTTCCTTTTGCATGCTTCATTCTGATAGGACCAATGGCTGGCTGGCTCTGTGGCGGATCGATAGATGGAAGCGCTGTGAACCGGTATTGGAAATTGTGCGCCGCTCAGGCTACACGAAAAGGCAATCCTGTATCCACCCACTGTGCGTGCAGACCAGGGGAGGAGCTTGTCTCCAAACTATTGCTGAGCAAAGGATGGATCCCATGAAGCCGCACATCAATGCAGGCCCAATGGTACTGGTATGCATAGGCGTGCGCACAGGGTGTGCCAGGTGTGCCTGGGCACTCCCTAATCACCCTGTGTGGTGCAGATGGCATCAAAATATACTGCGTTAAACATGCAGTAACGCACAGAAAAATACAGCACTAAATGGCACATTACACACCGAAATATACAACGTTAAATGTGCACTAATGCACAGAAATAGACCCCTGATATTTCACCAAAGCTCCCCAATGGGGCTCCTAAAATAAAATAAATATATAATAAAAAAAAAACTACTAACACTGTCCACTGCCCTACTGACACCAATCTCTGCCCTACTGACACCAATCTCTGCCCTACTGACACCAATCTCTGCCCTACTGACACCAATCTCTGCCCTACTGACACCAATCTCTGCCCTACTGACCCCAATCTCTGCCCTACTGACCCCAATCTCTGCCCTACTGACCCCAATCTCTGCCCTACTGACACCAATCTCTGCCCTACTGACCCCAATCTCTGCCCTACTGACCCCAATCTCTGCCCTACTGACCCCAATCTCTGCCCTACTGACACCAATCTCTGCCCTACTGACCCCAATCTCTGCCCTACTGACACCATCCTCTGCCCTACTGACACCAATCTCTGCCCTACTGACACCAATCTCTGCCCTACTGACCCCAATCTCTGCCCTACTGACCCCAATCTCTGCCCTACTGACACCAATCTCTGCTCTACTGACCCCAATCTCTGCCCTACTGACACCAATCTCTGCTCTACTGACCCCAATCTCTGCCCTACTGACCCCAATCTCTGCCCTACTGACACCAATCTCTGCCCTACTGACCCCAATCTCTGCCCTACTGACACCATCCTCTGCCCTACTGACACCAATCTCTGCCCTACTGACACCAATCTCTGCCCTACTGACCCCAATCTCTGCCCTACTGACCCCAATCTCTGCCCTACTGACACCAATCTCTGCCCTACTGACACCAATCTCTGTCCTACTGACACCAATCTCTGCCCTACTGACACCAATCTCTGCCCTACTGACACCAATCTCTGCCCTACTGACGCCAATCTCTGCCCTACTGACACCAATCTCTGCCCTACTGACACCAATCTCTGCCCTACTGACGCCGTCCACCACTCTGCTGACACCAATCTCTGCCCTACTGACACCAATCTCTGCCCTACTGACACCAATCTCTGCCCTACTGACACCAATCTCTGCCCTACTGACCCCAATCTCTGCCCTACTGACACCAATCTCTGCCCTACTGACGCCGTCCACCACTCTGCTGACACCAATCTCTGCCCTACTGACACCAATCTCTGCCCTACTGACACCAATCTCTGCCCTACTGACACCAATCTCTGCCCTACTGACACCAATCTCTGCCCTACTGACACCGTCAGTATACTGTATATACACATGCAAATATGTTTGATCTTTGGGGTGCACACCCTAATGCCATAGGCTGCGCACACCTATGCTGGTATGAAAAGAAGTGGCAGGAGCCCGGGCTGAGACTGGCATTCATTCCAATACCATTGGGTCTGCATTGATGTGCGGCTTCACGGGATCCCTCCCTTGCTCAAGCGGTGTAAGCGGTGTGCAGAGGCGGAGATAGTGAGAGAAGAGCCGGTACAAGGGGGGGCGTAACGTGTAAGGGGCGGATGCCCTGGGCGGTACAATTTATTGGAGGGAGGGGGGGGGGGGCGCAGTGAAGTGTCCTTCTAAAAGGTGGCTGGACTGGAGTGATTGCTCAGAGGCTCCTGCCGCTATCGCCTGCACTTGTAATGATGTGCCGAGTGCGCTGAGTCTTGCACACCCGACACAGACAAGCTTTTCATTTGCCTTGTGCCCTGTCCACAGAGGTTCTCCCTCTGACAGGTGCTCTGTACTGTAGTCCTGTACTCCCTTCCCAATATGCTTGTGCTGTAACGAATCTCAACACAGCCTGTGTGGGGTCACATGGGATTTATGATTTCTCCAATCACAAGCGGGGATTGACATTCCCGACCAGGACAAGTACTGTAAGTGAGTAAAGCGGCGATGTGGTGGATCGATGTTCCCGGGAAATGCGGGACTGTCATGGGAAATGCGGGACTGTCCCGGGAAATGCGAGACTGTCCCGGGAAATGCGGGACTGTCCCGGGAAATGCGAGACTGTCCCGGGAAATGCGGGACTGTCCCAGGAAATACGGGACTGTCCTGGGAAATGCGGGACTGTCCCGGGAAATGCTGGACTGTCCAGGGAAATACAGGACTGTCCCGGGAAATACGGGACTGTCCCGGGAAATACAGGGACTGTCCCGGGAAATACGGGACTGTCCTGGGAAATGCGGGACTGTCCCGGGAAATGCTGGACTGTGCCAGGAAATGCGGGACTATCCCGGGAAACGCGGGACTGTCCCGGGAAATACAGGACTGTCCCGGGAAATACGGGACTGTCCCAGGAAATGCTGGACTGTGCCAGGAAATGCGGGACTATCCCGGGAAACGCGGGACTGTCCCGGGAAATACAGGACTGTCCCGGGAAATACGGGGACTGTCCCGGGAAATACGGGACTGTCCCGGGAAATGCTGGACTGTGCCAGGAAATGTGGGACTATCCTGGGAAATACGGGACTGTCCCGGGAATCTGCTGGACTGTGCCAGGAAATGTGGGACTATCCCGGGAAATACGGGACTGTCCCGGGAAATGTGGGACTGTCCCAGGAAATACGGGACTGTCCTGGGAAATGCGGGACTGTCCCGGGAAATGCTGGACTGTCCAGGGAAATACAGGACTGTCCCGGGAAATACGGGACTGTCCCGGGAAATACAGGGACTGTCCCGGGAAATACGGGACTGTCCCAGGAAATGCTGGACTGTCCCAGGAAATGCGGGACTGTCCCGGGAAATACGGGACACATGGTCACCCTACATACACCCCAACCCCACAGACATTGTACAGCTAAGGAAGAATATGTTCAGCTTCGATAGGTGCAGTTCAGTCTGGAACTTCCTCGACCAATGGTATTATTGGAGGTAGGAAGAGACACGGGGGACAGCATGGAAGGAAGACCCCCATCCAGTCTGGAACTTCCTCGACCAATGGTATTATTGGAGGTAGGAAGAGACGCGGGGGACAGCATGGAAGGAAGACCCCCATCCAGTCTGGAAGTTCCTCGACCAATGGTATTATTGGAGGTAGGAAGAGACGCGGGGGACAGCATGGAAGGAAGACCCCCATCCAGTCTGGAACTTCCTCGACCAATGGTATTATTGGAGGTAGGAAGAGACGCGGGGGACAGCATGGAAGGAAGACCCCCATCCAGTCTGGAACTTCCTCGACCAATGGTATTATTGGAGGTAGGAAGAGACGCGGGGGACAGCATGGAAGGAAGACCCCCATCCAGTCTGGAACTTCCTCGACCAATGGTATTATTGGAGGTAGGAAGAGACACGGGGGACAGCATGGAAGGAAGACCCCCATCCAGTCTGGAACTTCCTCGACCAATGGTATTATTGGAGGTAGGAAGAGACGCGGGGGGACAGCATGGAAGGAAGACCCCCATCCAGTCTGGAACTTCCTCGACCAATGGTATTATTGGAGGTAGGAAGAGACGCGGGGGGACAGCATGGAAGGAAGACCCCCATCATTCATACAGGAGACTCACCTGTCTGTGGTGGGGGTGGCGTTTTCTCAGTGTCACGGTGGTCTCAGTGAGAACATTATTCCCCTCCAATGCCACAACACCGAACTCTTTGTGTCCATGAAGCTTTAGATGTTCCTTTACTACGATGGCGCCGTCAGCCTGAACCTCAAAGTGAGAGTCTTTGGATTCATAGCGAACGTTCGTTTTCAGGCCGCAGGTAATGAAGTCCACTGAAAGATAAGAGGGGGGGAAGGGGGGTGAGAATTGAGGTCATCCCACCAGGACACATCGATCACTTCCAATCAATTCTGTATTTTCTCTTCAGATTCTTCCATTCACTGCAATGAATATCGTGTAGAACTGCAATCAGGATTTCATATTAAAGGTTATCCTAAGAACAAACTTTCTTTCCCTTGTAACTTTTTGATAGAGAGGGTAAGGAAGGGTTAAGACTCTGCCAGGCTTTTATTGCTATCTGTGTCCCTGCTGTAGAGACCCCCCCCCCCCTCTGTATAGTATCTGACCTGTATGTCCCCGGGGCAGAGAGGTGGGGGGGGGGCAAATGATTACACATATCACCAGAACAGGAATACAGGGGGGTCTCCAGGGGGACATTTGCTCTCTGGGGAGATTTCCTTCCATTTTCTTCATATCTCCAGGACAGGAAATGAAGAAAAATCTCCCCAACAACAGGACCAAAACAAACAAAAAGAAAACCCCTTTGGAAATAGTTTAACTACTTATCTCCTAGGACCCTTTATTGTTCTGCAGCTGCAAAGGATATTGGAATACATTTGTACAGGGGAACCTCGGATGACGAGGATAATCTGTTCCAGGAGAACGCTTGTAATCCAAAGCACTCGTATATCAAAGCGGGTTTCCCCATAGAAGTCAATGGAAACAAAAATTATTTGTTCCGCATTGACTTCAATGGCATGCAATACCGCATAAGGTGGGGGGGCGCCGGAGAGCCTCGGGAATGATCGGGGACAGCTCGGCTGACCTCAGAAAGGCTCGGAAACAAACGGCTCCGCTCGGCT
The DNA here is from genome assembly GCF_905171775.1 of Rana temporaria. Taxonomy (NCBI): domain Eukaryota; kingdom Metazoa; phylum Chordata; class Amphibia; order Anura; family Ranidae; genus Rana; species Rana temporaria. The sequence goes on along the minus strand of NC_053499.1, from coordinate 163,756,938 downwards.
CCGGCGCCCCCACACCTCAGGCCAAATGCGGTACTGCACACCCTATTGGCTTGAATTCTGCTCGTTTCGCAACACAACACTCGCAGACAGAGTCAGAATTAAAAAGAAAAGTTGCTCATCTTTCAAAATGCTCGTTAACCGCGTTACTCGTAAACCGAGGTTCCCCTGTATTACTATTTGTTACAACTTTGTCCCGGACTGGCATACTCCTACCCTGAGGAAGATAGAAAAGTCTTACCCAGTTGGGTTTCCCTGATTGTAGGACATAAGCCCTTTATTTATTTTATAAAAAGGTATCATTTGTGCTTAAAGCGGAGTTCTACCTAAAAGTGGAACTTCCGCTTATCCCACTCCTCGCCCCCTTACATGCCACATTTGGCATGTCATTTTTTTGGGGGGGGGGGAGTGGGGGGGTCAGGAGGAGGGGGACTTCCTGTCCCACTTCCTCCTTCCGCCGAGGGGCTGGTAAGGCGATTAGCTTAATCGCCTTATTGCAGCCCTTCCCTGTAGGCGAGCGCCTGTCCAATCGTACGGCGCCGCTCGCGCATGCGCAGTGGGTGCCCGGCCGTGAAGCCGAAAGCTGTCACTGCCAGGTGCCCACACTAGGAATGAAGACGCCGGCCGGCAAAGGGGGGGGCGAGGAGCAGAGCCGTGGAGCAGGTAGGTGTCTGTTTATTAAAAGCCCCCAGATACACTTTTTGTACCTGCTGACTTTTAATAAACGTAAAAAAAGTCCCCTTTAAGACGTGTCAGGTATAACTGGGTATTGCTGTGATATAGGATGTATGATGTGTCAGCCATGTATTTTTTTATTGAACATGCGTTTATGATGTATAAATAAGAGATTATTATGATTTGTGTAAGAAAGTGGCAAAGATGGCTGCCCATGGGAGCTAAACTTACCTGGAGTTTGTGAAAGTTATGAAAGGATGTCGGCAACACATTAGCTCAGTTTGGACCCTCCATCTTTATATCCTTAGACCTGATTTCCCTTTGGGAGGAGCTCACCAAAAATGACATTTGTGTTGCAGGGGATGCCCAAAATCTGACTCTTAGTGAAGACTTCTGGGAACATCAGTCAGCCAATCACACAAGCAGGAAGTGACATTTTCAGGGGGCGGTCCTTATACCATCTGTGTACGAGTGCCTCCATATTGTGGCCATATTGCATTGCACCGGTTCCCGACCAACTCCTGTACATATACGTCGGCAGAATGGCACGACTGGGAGAATAGACACTTCGGGCCCCGGAAGTGTGGGTATCCATGACCCTTCAGCACTACCATGGGGCAAGGCCTGTCCAGACTGAAATCTATGCTTGTTTTGTTTTGCATCTCCCCGTTCTGCCCAGTGACATGTCACTGATTGTCTGTTCCCTCTCCTTGGGAGCAGTGTTCAGTGATGTGTCACTCGTGGCCACGCCCCCTAACAATTAGAATCACTCCCTAGGACACACTTAACCCCTTCCTAGCCCCCTAGTGGTTAACCCCTTCCCTGCCAGTCACATTTTTACAGTAATCTGTGCATTTTTATAGCACTGATCGCTGTATAAATGACAATGGTCCCAAAAATGTGTTAAAAGTGTCCGATGTGTCCGCCATAATATCGCAGTCACAATAAAAAATCGCTGATCGCCGCCATTACTAGTAAAAAAAATAAAATTATAATAAAAATGCCATAAAACCATCCCCTATTTTGTAGACGCTATAACTTTTGCGCAAACCAATCAATAAACGCTTATTGTGTTTTTTTTTACCAATAATATGTAGAAGAATACGTATCGGCCTAAACCGAGGAAAAAAATATATTTTTTATATATTTTTGGGGATATTTATTATAGCAAAAGGTAAAAAATATTGATTTTTTTTTCAAAATTAATTGTCGGTATTTTCTGTTTATAGAGCAAAAAATAAAAAACGCAGAGGTGATCAAATACCACCAAAAGAAATCTATATTTGTGGGAAAAAAAGGATGCCAATTTTGTTTTGGGAGCCACGTCGCACGACTGCGCTATTGTCAGTAAAAGCGACGCAGTGCCGAATCACAAAAGTGCTCTGGTCTTTGGTCAGCCAAATCCTCCGGGGCTGAAGTGGTTAAAAAAGGGGTTGTAAAGGAAATTTTTTTTTTTCATAATAATCGTCCTTTACCTGCAGACATTCCTCTTTTCACTTCCTCATTGTTGGTTTTTGCTCAGAAGTTGCTCTATTTCTTCTCTATTCTGTTCACTTCCTGCTTGTCTGATTGTTACTGACCACCGTGACGGGAGGCTTTACTGCGGTGGTCAGTGACGTGCCCCGCCCCCTCCTGGGAACTGTGCGGCAGGACGCTCTCTACGTGTTAGAGACTTCAGGGAGGTGTGAATTACTGGGCGTGCCGCAATGCATACTGGGAAATGTAGTTCTTACATGAACGAGCACCGCAAACCAGGAAGTGAATGAGAGAACAGAAACTAGAACGCCGGAGGTGATATAGATGAAGGAATTTAATAACTGCGGGCCATATTCTTAAAGAAAGTAGGCGGGCGGCGCGTAAGCCATTTACACTCCGCCGCCCCAACCTACAGGAGCAAGTGCCGTATTCCCCAAACACTTGCTCCGTAGTTTGCGGCGGCGTAGTGTAATTGGCCCAGCGTATCCCCGCGTATCTCCAAGGGGGCGGCTTCTATTTAAATTAAGCGCCCCCCGATTCTAACGAACTGCGCATGCGCCGGGCTTAAAATAGCCCAGTGCGCATGCTCCAGTTCTCGGCGTAAAACGTCAATGACGCCGACGTGTGCGTCATTGACGTAAAGTCGTATTCGCAGACGACTTAGTAAAACGACGTACCCGACGGGAAAAGAAGACGCGGACCCGACGCCATACTTAACATGGCCTATGTGGGACTGGCGTAAGGTTACCCCTCATATAGCAGGAGTAACCTTACGCCTACGCAAACGACGTAAGCGACGGTTACGCGACGCAAATTCGTTCGGGAATCGGCGTATCAGGCTCATTTGCATAAACAAATGAGACCTGAACGTAAACGCCATCTAGCGGCCGGCGGAGTAATTACATTTAAGATCCGACAGTGTAAGTGACTTACAGATGTCGGATCTTCAGCGTATCTATGCGAAAATGATTCTAAGAATCAGTCGCATAGATACGCGGGCCAAAAAAGAGAGATACGATGGAGTATCCTGAGATACTCCATCGTAACATTACTAATATGGCCCAGTATCATTACACTATTCTGTCTGTCTACCGCGCAGACATTCATTTTAGCCAAAAAAATTTATTTTCCTTTACAACTCCTTTAAAGAAAATGACAGCGGCTGCAGAATGAAAAGGAAAGACCATTTTTAATAACATTCAATTACAATATGACTTGTGTAGCCATTGTATATGCCAGATTATTTATATCTTTTTTTACTATTTTCTATTCCCTATGAAAGTATTGTCACTGCAACTAATGAGAAAAAAAGGAAGTGATTCCTAGCAGACTAGACGCCGGGGGAGGAGGTTGCACAATGGCTGTAGACATATAACATTGATCTTCCACGCACAATACCGACCATCCAACGCCACAAAGCTCGTGTTCAGTTATATTCAGATACCAGACTTATACTTTGCAGACGGTTCCCATACAGCTCAAGCAGCCCCTAATAATGAAACGTCCAACATTATGTACTAGAAAGTCCCCCCCACACAGAACGCTGGATAATGGACATTCTACATGTAATTACCTTCAACACTGCATACAGACTGTATTGGGGGTCATCTCCCCCAGATAAAACATTTACATTGTATCTATTATTCATCATATAGAGCTGCCTTCCCCAACCAGAGTTCTGCAGAACCCCAACATTCCTTCAGAGGTTCCCAGGAGGTCCTTGAGCAAACGGGCCATTTCTGCCTCTCACAAAAGTAATCACTTTGGCTGATGAAGAAGCCGACCGGCTTCAAAACGCATCCCATGTTTCCAGTGATGTTGGGGATTCCAGTCCGGGGGCTGAACACAAATTGCAGTTGCAGTGACAGCGGCTTCCTCCATCTTCGGCGCATTTCATCCCCAGCCAGTGGCCAAGGCTGGTGGTTCTCCGGCTCCCAAGTCCCCCTTATGCCATTCCCTACACATGTGAATTTTTGTGAGTGCATTTTTATCTTTCAATAAACTGTCATTTATTTTTTAATGCTATGCTATGGGGCTGTAATGTTGTTTATTTGGTTTTCTTACAGTTTATTCTTCATTATGAGTAAAAGCATTTTTTTTTTTTTTTTTTTTACCAACTGTCAGTAAATATTCACTACTACTGGAAGACTGAAGCCCCAGACCCTTTAATTCCTGTAGGGCCACTTTGCAGCCTCTCATTCACTGATAACATTCAAAGAAGAAGGAGAACAAATCTACAGCTTCAAGAATGCCAACCGTCCACCTGAAGAGGTTATAGCCCCCCAGTCATAGAAGAGGTTATAGAGCCCCCCAGTCAGCCCTCCTCCTGATCTCCGTCTACAGCCTTCCAACAAGATAACAAAAGATAGGAGAAGGAAAGCCGGAATTATCCGTGTCACAGGAGCTTCCCGGCGTCACCCCATCCGGGTTATAGAGAAACCACGAGCGGTACTCTTACCTTTTCCCACCACCGTGCCGGGGTCCAGAGATCGGGGCACCGAGAAATGGTATTCCTTATCAGCAAAATCATAGCGACAAATGTCCCATTCCGCCAATCCTCCCGTAATCTGCCGCAGGGAAAGAGAAAACATTGGTTGGTCTACAGAAGAGAATGTTCATCATTAGATGGACATGGAGGGTATCTAAAGAGACATCTGGGGTATATCTAAAGAGACATCTGGGGGGTATCTAAAGAGACATCTGGGGGGTATCTAAGGAGACATCTGGGGTGTATCTAAAGAGACATCTGGGGTGTATCTAAGGAGACATCTGGGGTGTATCTAAAGAGACATTTGGAGGATATATCTAAAGAGACATCTGGGGTGTATCTAAAGAGACATTTGGAGGATATATCTAAAGAGACATCTGGGGTGTATCTAAAGAGACATTTGGAGGATATATCTAAAGAGACATCTGGGGTGTATCTAGCCACACCAATGCCACAGAGACGTGACATCCTCCTACAATGTTAAAGGAAATGTGTGATGGCTTTGTACATAATTTCTTTATTCGCGTTAGAATTAAAAAAATTCAGCCCCCCTGTTTTACTTACCTGAGCCACGAAACTCTTCTTTTTCTCCAACAGCTTTCTCTAACATGGAGCCTTTTTACACAATGCGGAGGATTGACCCCTTAGGTTCCACAGTGAGTACAAGCAGGGCTTTTTTTCAGGAGGAACTATGGGGAACTCAGTTCCACCACCTCTGGCTCAGGTCTTCTGTTCTCTGCTCACCACTATCATTTGGTAACACAGCTTCTGAGTTTATAGCTTATCTCCCACAGGGCAGATCTCCTGAGTAGATTCCACTGAGTGCCGGACAGGGACAAGGGAGATACAGAATAGGTGCCCAGGGGTCAGTGCAGTCATAGGTGGTAGAGGGCACGTGGAAGGTTGCACCCTCTGTGGTCTCCATTTTTTCCCTGGTGACCAGTTGTTGATGCTCCTACTGCATGATCTCCCTTGTAAGTGACTGTAGTATAGTACAGTGTGATGCTGGGAGGTACTACAGCCTGATGGGTACATCAGCTTAATATTGAAACAAAGGTAAGACACGTGGCACATGGTGGAGCTTTTAAAGAGGGAGAAGAAGATGAGGGCAGTGGAGGGAGGGGGTTGAATGCAGAGGGAAGAGCTGCTATTTGATGCCATGTGGCAGGTATGTGTGTGTGATGGCCAGTGTTGTAAGTAACAGCGTTTAAATAAACGCCGTTACCTAACGATGCCCCTTTTGAGGGTAACAAGTAATCTACTTGATTACTCTTCCCCTCACGGTAACGCCGGGCCCATTACTTGGGCGGCGTTACCACAATTACATGTAGTACCTGTGTGTGTGACGGCATGGTTGAGTTCCTGCCCCTATTCTCTGAGAAAAAAGCGCTGAGTACAACAAGCATGCTTTCCTACATACACAGACTGACTTTACTGTTGTGGGTTTAGGTGACCATAGGGCATGAGACATTAGTTAATATAGAGAAGGGTAAGTGTCCATAAGGCTGTAGCTAATACAGGGCATAGGTAATATTTTGTAGGGTTGGGGTCCAAAGGGCAGTAACTAATACAGAGAACATTTAGAACAAAAGGAAATTGGGTTGTGGGACGTTAAATGGGGCATGGACGGGTTTGTAAGATTATTAAGGATATCAACAGTGGGAGATCTATCACAGTCCCATCAAGGGAAATCTCTGTGGTCAAGGATAATGCTTAGTAGGTGGTAATAGAACACATCATTTGGCAAGCTTGATCTTGGCATCCCTGAGCATAGACTCGACGCGCGTTTCTTGGCGTTTAAAGCCAGTCATGGACCATCATTCCACTCCTTAGTTTGGAACGCAAAGGTTTACTTCACTTTTGGCCCAACATAAAGGTCATATACCACACAACCAAACTCGCTTATGCTGCTACCATGATAAGATTGCACCTACTCACCTGTATGTTCATCCCTTCCCCCCCCCCTCCTCTTTCTCTCTAGCTTATTGCTATGCACCCCACTCCTGATGACTGGCTTTAAACGCCAAGAAACGCGCGTCGAGTCTATGCTCAGGGATGCCAAGATCAAGCTTGCCAAATTATGTGTTCTATTACCATATTGTTCACATCCACCAACTTTATTGCATAATCATGTCTACTGTATCTATATGTCAATTTATTGTGATTGCTTTTAATGGTCATGTCCTGGATTTTTGAATATTTTATATCAATGTTACTATGACTACATGTATTATGCCTTTGTATGCATGATCTCTGTATTATTTATTATGATACACATTATATTATTACGTTTATATTTGACTCCTTCAATTTCTTTCTCGGATTCATCACTAAGCATTATCCTTGACCACAGAGATTTCCCTTGATGGGACTGTGATAGATCTCCCACTGTTGATATCCTTAATAATCTTACAAACCCGTCCATGCCCCATTTAAAGTCCCACAACCCAATTTCCTTTTGTTCTATATGACTACAGGGATGGGGGCACGGTCTAGGTTTTGGATTCCAAAGAGATCACTTTCTTTTATTAATACAGAGAACAGTAATTGTTCAAAGAAAAGTAACTAAGTAATACGTGATATAAAGAAGGGTAGGTGTCCATAAGGTTGTATCTAATATAGAAAAGGGTAAGTGTCCATAGCATAATAGCCTGATATAGAGAAAAGTACAGGGCAGTTTCTAATATAGAAGGCTGTTTGCAGAGAAGGTAATGGTAAGGTAGGTGTACACATGACAATAGGTAAGATTTTCAGAGTAGGAGTCCATGGGCAGTAGCTAATACAGAGGACAGTAGGTGTTCAAAGAGCAGTTACTAACATGAAGTAGGGTAGGTGTACACAGGGATATAACTAACAGAGTTGGGAAGGTGTCCCTATGACGGTAGATAATATTTAGTGGGGTATCCAGAAAGCAAGCAGCTAATTGTAGGGTAAGTTTCCATAGGGATGGAGGTAATATAGAGAAGGGGAGAAGCTATAAGTTGAGTAAGTGTTCATAGGACAATAACTAACACAGAGTAGGTGTCCATAGGACAGTAGATAATCCTTAGTAAAGTAGGTATTCACAGGGCAGTAGATAATACAGAGGTGGGTAGTAGGTGTCCAAAAGCCAAGTAGCTAATAGTAGAGTAGCTTACAAAAGCGCTGTAAGTAATATAGAGAAGGGTAGGTGCCCATAGGTCAGTAGGTAATATAGAGACGGGTAGGTGCCCATAGGGCAATAGGTAATATAGAGAAGGGTAGGTGCCCATAGGTCAGTAGGTAACAGTTGAGTAGGTACTGTAGGTGTCCCCTGGCTTATAGGTAAGTTGTCCCTTGGGTTGTAGTTTGGTGTCCACCCAATATTATGTGCCCAGGGGACCCCGGCTGTGTGTGGTGCATGGATTAGTCTTCATTCTTCTTTGATGGGATATGGGGCGTCCTCCCTGCCCCGGGGTCACCACTTACCTGCAGCAGGAGGCAGATCAGCAGAGCTCCCAGGCAGCTCCTCTTCCTCATTGGGGGGTTCTGGATGGTGACCGTCCTGTACAAAGTCCTGAGTGATGTGACGTCTCCTCTGCCTGTCCTTGCACTCTCTCCCCTGTGGAGGGCGTGGTGTCCCCAGGTGTGTCCCCAGGTAAAGAATAAGAGGTGACCACCGGGTACCCGAGGCTGCAGCTTAGTGCCCCCGGGGAGTCTGACTCCTCTGGAGAAGAGAGGTGAAATATGTCACTATCAGAGGGTCATGAAGTAGTGGAAGGACTGCTCTATGGAAACGGCCCGTCCAATAATACCGAAAACTGGGCGCCCAGATCACCGACACCGAGACGTGTGAGACAAAGAGCAAAAGAAGAAGTGGTTAATAATTCTCAGGGACGGTCTCTGGGCTCACACATGATTATTGGGTAAAGCAGAACTTCACTCTCTCAGTCAATGAACTCCGTATCCTGTCAGCATTACTAAATAGATAGAAGGGAGATGATATTTTTGTGTTTTACACTTTTTTATTTTATTTCTTCAGTCGCTTCCTGGCTTCTGGCCTAGGCCACTATGAGGTCATACATCCCAGGAGTCTTTAAGGAGGAGCTTTCTCAGCTAAGCACACCCTACTGCCCGCATGCCTGAGCTGAGGGCAGGTAGATTCCAGGAAGTTACATAGTCTGGTTAAAAAAAAAGGCGTGGGTGACGCTTGAGGAAGATACCAACATTGGAGGGGCTCAAGGGATTCAGTGGCAGTGAATCGGAGGGTCTGGTGAGAGACGGGGAGCTCAGTGGCAGTGAATCGGAGGGTCTAGTGAGAGATCGGGAGCTCAGTGGCAGTGAATCGGAGGGTCTAGTGAGAGATCGGGGAGCTCAGTGGCAGTGAATCGGAGGGTCTAGTGAGAGATCGGGAGCTCAGTGGCAGTGAATCGGAGGGTCTAGTGAGAGATCGGGAGCTCAGTGGCAGTGAATCGGAGGGTCTAGTGAGAGATCGGGAGCTCAGTGGCAGTGAATCGGAGGGTCTAGTGAGAGATCGGGAGCTCAGTGGCAGTGAATCGGAGGGTCTAGTGAGAGATCGGGAGCTCAGTGGCAGTGAATCGGAGGGTCTAGTGAGAGAGACGGGGAGCTCAGTGGCAGTGAATCGGAGGGTCTAGTGAGAGATCGGGAGCTCAGTGGCAGTGAATCGGAGGGTCTAGTGAGAGATCGGGAGCTCAGTGGCAGTGAATCGGAGGGTCTAGTGAGAGATCGGGAGCTCAGTGGCAGTGAATCGGAGGGTCTAGTGAGAGATCGGGAGCTCAGTGGCAGTGAATCGGAGGGTCTAGTGAGAGATCGGGAGCTCAGTGGCAGTGAATCGGAGGGTCTAGTGAGAGATCGGGGAGCTCAGTGGCAGTGAATCGGAGGGTCTAGTGAGAGAGACGGGGAGCTCAGTGACAGTGAATCGGAGGATCTAGTGAGAGACGGGGAGCTCAGTGGCAGTGAATCGGAGGGTCTAGTGAGAGATCGGGAGCTCAGTGGCAGTGAATCGGAGGGTCTAGTGAGAGATCGGGGAGCTCAGTGGCAGTGAATCGGAGGGTCTAGTGAGAGACGGGGAGCTCAGTGACAGTGAATCGGAGGGTCTAGTGAGAGACGGGAGCTCAGTGGCAGTGAATCGGAGGGTCTAGTGAGAGATCGGGAGCTCAGTGGCAGTGAATCGGAGGGTCTAGTGAGAGACGGGGAGCTCAGTGACAGTGAATCGGAGGGTCTAGTGAGAGAGACGGGGAGCTCAGTGGCAGTGAATCGGAGGGTCTAGTGAGAGATCGGGAGCTCAGTGGCAGTGAATCGGAGAGTCTAGTGAGAGATCGGGAGCTCAGTGGCAGTGAATCGGAGGGTCTAGTGAGAGACGGGAGCTCAGTGGCAGTGAATCGGAGGGTCTAGTGAGAGACGGGGAGCTCAGTGGCAGTGAATCGGAGGGTCTAGTGAGAGATCGGGGAGCTCAGTGGCAGTGAATCGGAGGGTCTAGTGAGAGATCGGGAGCTCAGTGGCAGTGAATCGGAGGGTCTAGTGAGAGATTGGGAGCTCAGTGGCAGTGAATCGGAGGGTCTAGTGAGAGACGGGGAGCTCAGTGGCAGTGAATCGGAGGGTCTAGTGAGAGATCGGGAGCTCAGTGGCAGTGAATCGGAGGGTCTAGTGAGAGATCGGGAGCTCAGTGGCAGTGAATCGGAGGGTCTAGTGAGAGATCGGGAGCTCAGTGGCAGTGAATCGGAGGGTCTAGTGAGAGAGACGGGGAGCTCAGTGGCAGTGAATCGGAGGGTCTAATGAGAGATCGGGAGCTCAGTGGCAGTGAATCGGAGGGTCTAGTGAGAGATCGGGAGCTCAGTGGCAGTGAATCGGAGGGTCTAGTGAGAGAGACGGGGAGCTCAGTGGCAGTGAATCGGAGGGTCTAGTGAGAGATCGGGAGCTCAGTGGCAGTGAATCGGAGGGTCTAGTGAGAGATCGGGAGCTCAGTGGCAGTGAATCGGAGGGTCTAGTGAGAGACGGGAGCTCAGTGGCAGTGAATCGGAGGGTCTAGTGAGAGACGGGAGCTCAGTGGCAGTGAATCGGAGGGTCTAGTGAGAGAGACCGGGGAGCTCAGTGGCAGTGAATCGGAGGGTCTAGTGAGAGATCGGGAGCTCAGTGGCAGTGAATCGGAGGGTCTAGTGAGAGAGACCGGGGAGCTCAGTGGCAGTGAATCGGAGGGTCTAGTGAGAGACGGGAGCTCAGTGGCAGTGAATCGGAGGGTCTAGTGAGAGATCGGGAGCTCAGTGGCAGTGAATCGGAGGGTCTAGTGAGAGACGGGAGCTCAGTGGCAGTGAATCGGAGGGTCTAGTGAGAGATCGGGAGCTCAGTGGCAGTGAATCGGAGGGTCTAGTGAGAGATCGGGAGCTCAGTGGCAGTGAATCGGAGGGTCTAGTGAGAGATCGGGGAGCTCAGTGGCAGTGAATCGGAGGGTCTAGTGAGAGATCGGGAGCTCAGTGGCAGTGAATCGGAGGGTCTAGTGAGAGACGGGGAGCTCAGTGACAGTGAATCGGAGGGTCTAGTGAGAGATCGGGAGCTCAGTGGCAGTGAATCGGAGGATCTAGTGAGAGAGACGGGAGCTCAGTGGCAGTGAATCGGAGGATCTAGTGAGAGAGATCGGGAGCTCAGTGGCAGTGAATCGGAGGGTCTAGTGAGAGACGGGGAGCTCAGTGGCAGTGAATCGGAGGGTCTAGTGAGAGATCGGGAGCTCAGTGGCAGTGAATCGGAGGGTCTAGTGAGAGATCGGGAGCTCAGTGGCAGTGAATCGGAGGGTCTAGTGAGAGATCGGGAGCTCAGTGGCAGTGAATCGGAGGGTCTAGTGAGAGATCGGGAGCTCAGTGGCAGTGAATCGGAGGGTCTAGTGAGAGATCGGGGAGCTCAGTGGCAGTGAATCGGAGGGTCTAGTGAGAGATCGGGAGCTCAGTGGCAGTGAATCGGAGGGTCTAGTGAGAGATCGGGGAGCTCAGCGGCAGTGAATCGGAGGGTCTAGTGAGAGACGGGGAGCTCAGTGGCAGTGAATCGGAGGGTCTAGTGAGAGAGACCGGGGAGCTCAGTGGCAGTGAATCGGAGGGTCTAGTGAGAGACGGGGAGCTCAGTGGCAGTGAATCGGAGGGTCTAGTGAGAGACGGGGAGCTCAGTGGCAGTGAATCGGAGGGTCTAGTGAGAGACGGGGAGCTCAGTGGCAGTGAATCGGAGGGTCTAGTGAGAGACGGGGAGCTCAGTGGCAGTGAATCGGAGGGTCTAGTGAGAGACGGGGAGCTCAGTGGCAGTGAATCGGAGGGTCTAGTGAGAGACGGGGAGCTCAGTGGCAGTGAATCGGAGGGTCTAGTGAGAGATCGGGAGCTCAGTGGCAGTGAATCGGAGGATCTAGTGAGAGATCGGGAGCTCAGTGGCAGTGAATCGGAGGGTCTAGTGAGAGATCGGGAGCTCAGTGGCAGTGAATCGGAGGGTCTAGTGAGAGATCGGGAGCTCAGTGGCAGTGAATCGGAGGGTCTAGTGAGAGATCGGGGAGCTCAGTGGCAGTGAATCGGAGGGTCTAGTGAGAGATCGGGGAGCTCAGTGGCAGTGAATCGGAGGGTCTAGTGAGAGATCGGGAGCTCAGTGGCAGTGAATCGGAGGGTCTAGTGAGAGACGGGGAGCTCAGTGGCAGTGAATCGGAGGATCTAGTGAGAGATCGGGAGCTCAGTGGCAGTGAATCGGAGGGTCTAGTGAGAGATCGGGAGCTCAGTGGCAGTGAATCGGAGGGTCTAGTGAGAGATCGGGGAGCTCAGTGGCAGTGAATCGGAGGGTCTAGTGAGAGATCGGGAGCTCAGTGGCAGTGAATCGGGGGGTCTAGTGAGAGATCGGGAGCTCAGTGGCAGTGAATCGGAGGGTCTAGTGAGAGATCGGGAGCTCAGTGGCAGTGAATCGGAGGGTCTAGTGAGAGATCGGGGAGCTCAGTGGCAGTGAATCGGAGGGTCTAGTGAGAGATCGGGAGCTCAGTGGCAGTGAATCGGAGGGTCTAGTGAGAGATCGGGAGCTCAGTGGCAGTGAATCGGAGGGTCTAGTGAGAGATCGGGAGCTCAGTGGCAGTGAATCGGAGGGTCTAGTGAGAGATCGGGAGCTCAGTGGCAGTGAATCGGAGGGTCTAGTGAGAGATCGGGAGCTCAGTGGCAGTGAATCGGAGGGTCTAGTGAGAGATCGGGAGCTCAGTGGCAGTGAATCGGAGGGTCTAGTGAGAGATCGGGAGCTCAGTGGCAGTGAATCGGAGGGTCTAGTGAGAGATCGGGAGCTCAGTGGCAGTGAATCGGAGGGTCTAGTGAGAGATCGGGGAGCTCAGTGGCAGTGAATCGGAGGGTCTAGTGAGAGATCGGGAGCTCAGTGGCAGTGAATCGGAGGGTCTAGTGAGAGAGATCGGGGAGCTCAGTGGCAGTGAATCGGAGGGTCTAGTGAGAGATCGGGAGCTCAGTGGCAGTGAATCGGAGGGTCTAGTGAGAGATCGGGAGCTCAGTGGCAGTGAATCGGAGGGTCTAGTGAGAGATCGGGAGCTCAGTGGCAGTGAATCGGAGGATCTAGTGAGAGATCGGGAGCTCAGTGGCAGTGAATCGGAGGGTCTAGTGAGAGATCGGGGAGCTCAGCGGCAGTGAATTGGAGGGTCTAGTGAGAGATCGGGAGCTCAGTGGCAGTGAATCGGAGGGTCTAGTGAGAGATCGGGGAGCTCAGTGGCAGTGAATCGGAGGGTCTAGTGAGAGATCGGGAGCTCAGTGGCAGTGAATCGGAGGGTCTAGTGAGAGATCGGGAGCTCAGTGGCAGTGAATCGGAGGGTCTAGTGAGAGACGGGGAGCTCAGTGGCAGTGAATCGGAGGATCTAGTGAGAGATCGGGAGCTCAGTGGCAGTGAATCGGAGGGTCTAGTGAGAGATCGGGAGCTCAGTGGCAGTGAATCGGAGGGTCTAGTGAGAGATCGGGGAGCTCAGTGGCAGTGAATCGGAGGGTCTAGTGAGAGATCGGGAGCTCAGTGGCAGTGAATCGGAGGGTCTAGTGAGAGATCGGGAGCTCAGTGGCAGTGAATCGGAGGGTCTAGTGAGAGATCGGGAGCTCAGTGGCAGTGAATCGGAGGGTCTAGTGAGAGATCGGGGAGCTCAGTGGCAGTGAATCGGAGGGTCTAGTGAGAGATCGGGAGCTCAGTGGCAGTGAATCGGAGGGTCTAGTGAGAGATCGGGAGCTCAGTGGCAGTGAATCGGAGGGTCTAGTGAGAGATCGGGAGCTCAGTGGCAGTGAATCGGAGGGTCTAGTGAGAGATCGGGAGCTCAGTGGCAGTGAATCGGAGGGTCTAGTGAGAGATCGGGAGCTCAGTGGCAGTGAATCGGAGGGTCTAGTGAGAGATCGGGAGCTCAGTGGCAGTGAATCGGAGGGTCTAGTGAGAGATCGGGAGCTCAGTGGCAGTGAATCGGAGGGTCTAGTGAGAGATCGGGAGCTCAGTGGCAGTGAATCGGAGGGTCTAGTGAGAGATCGGGGAGCTCAGTGGCAGTGAATCGGAGGGTCTAGTGAGAGATCGGGAGCTCAGTGGCAGTGAATCGGAGGGTCTAGTGAGAGATCGGGAGCTCAGTGGCAGTGAATCGGAGGGTCTAGTGAGAGACGGGGAGCTCAGTGGCAGTGAATCGGAGGGTCTAGTGAGAGATCGGAAGCTCAGTGGCAGTGAATCGGAGGATCTAGTGAGAGATCGGGAGCTCAGTGGCAGTGAATCGGAGGGTCTAGTGAGAGATCGGGAGCTCAGTGGCAGTGAATCGGAGGGTCTAGTGAGAGATCGGGGAGCTCAGTGGCAGTGAATCGGAGGGTCTAGTGAGAGATCGGGAGCTCAGTGGCAGTGAATCGGAGGGTCTAGTGAGAGAGATCGGGGAGCTCAGTGGCAGTGAATCGGAGGGTCTAGTGAGAGATCGGGGAGCTCAGTGGCAGTGAATCGGAGGATCTAGTGAGAGACGGGGAGCTCAGTGGCAGTGAATCGGAGGATCTAGTGAGAGAGACGGGGAGCTCAGTGGCAGTGAATCGGAGGGTCTAGTGAGAGATCGGGAGCTCAGTGGCAGTGAATCGGAGGGTCTAGTGAGAGATCGGGAGCTCAGTGGCAGTGAATCGGAGGGTCTAGTGAGAGATCGGGAGCTCAGTGGCAGTGAATCGGAGGGTCTAGTGAGAGATCGGGAGCTCAGTGGCAGTGAATCGGAGGGTCTAGTGAGAGACGGGGAGCTCAGTGGCAGTGAATCGGAGGGTCTAGTGAGAGATCGGGAGCTCAGTGGCAGTGAATCGGAGGATCTAGTGAGAGATCGGGAGCTCAGTGGCAGTGAATCGGAGGGTCTAGTGAGAGACGGGGAGCTCAGTGGCAGTGAATCGGAGGGTCTAGTGAGAGATCGGGAGCTCAGTGGCAGTGAATCGGAGGGTCTAGTGAGAGATCGGGAGCTCAGTGGCAGTGAATCGGAGGGTCTAGTGAGAGATCGGGAGCTCAGTGGCAGTGAATCGGAGGATCTAGTGAGAGATCGGGAGCTCAGTGGCAGTGAATCGGAGGGTCTAGTGAGAGATCGGGGAGCTCAGCGGCAGTGAATTGGAGGGTCTAGTGAGAGATCGGGAGCTCAGTGGCAGTGAATCGGAGGGTCTAGTGAGAGATCGGGGAGCTCAGTGGCAGTGAATCGGAGGGTCTAGTGAGAGATCGGGAGCTCAGTGGCAGTGAATCGGAGGGTCTAGTGAGAGATCGGGAGCTCAGTGGCAGTGAATCGGAGGGTCTAGTGAGAGACGGGGAGCTCAGTGGCAGTGAATCGGAGGATCTAGTGAGAGATCGGGAGCTCAGTGGCAGTGAATCGGAGGGTCTAGTGAGAGATCGGGAGCTCAGTGGCAGTGAATCGGAGGGTCTAGTGAGAGATCGGGGAGCTCAGTGGCAGTGAATCGGAGGGTCTAGTGAGAGATCGGGAGCTCAGTGGCAGTGAATCGGAGGGTCTAGTGAGAGATCGGGAGCTCAGTGGCAGTGAATCGGAGGGTCTAGTGAGAGATCGGGAGCTCAGTGGCAGTGAATCGGAGGGTCTAGTGAGAGATCGGGGAGCTCAGTGGCAGTGAATCGGAGGGTCTAGTGAGAGATCGGGAGCTCAGTGGCAGTGAATCGGAGGGTCTAGTGAGAGATCGGGAGCTCAGTGGCAGTGAATCGGAGGGTCTAGTGAGAGATCGGGAGCTCAGTGGCAGTGAATCGGAGGGTCTAGTGAGAGATCGGGAGCTCAGTGGCAGTGAATCGGAGGGTCTAGTGAGAGATCGGGAGCTCAGTGGCAGTGAATCGGAGGGTCTAGTGAGAGATCGGGAGCTCAGTGGCAGTGAATCGGAGGGTCTAGTGAGAGATCGGGAGCTCAGTGGCAGTGAATCGGAGGGTCTAGTGAGAGATCGGGAGCTCAGTGGCAGTGAATCGGAGGGTCTAGTGAGAGATCGGGGAGCTCAGTGGCAGTGAATCGGAGGGTCTAGTGAGAGATCGGGAGCTCAGTGGCAGTGAATCGGAGGGTCTAGTGAGAGAGATCGGGGAGCTCAGTGGCAGTGAATCGGAGGGTCTAGTGAGAGATCGGGGAGCTCAGTGGCAGTGAATCGGAGGATCTAGTGAGAGACGGGGAGCTCAGTGGCAGTGAATCGGAGGATCTAGTGAGAGAGACGGGGAGCTCAGTGGCAGTGAATCGGAGGGTCTAGTGAGAGATCGGGAGCTCAGTGGCAGTGAATCGGAGGGTCTAGTGAGAGATCGGGAGCTCAGTGGCAGTGAATCGGAGGGTCTAGTGAGAGATCGGGAGCTCAGTGGCAGTGAATCGGAGGGTCTAGTGAGAGATCGGGAGCTCAGTGGCAGTGAATCGGAGGGTCTAGTGAGAGACGGGGAGCTCAGTGGCAGTGAATCGGAGGGTCTAGTGAGAGATCGGGAGCTCAGTGGCAGTGAATCGGAGGGTCTAGTGAGAGATCGGGAGCTCAGTGGCAGTGAATCGGAGGGTCTAGTGAGAGATCGGGAGCTCAGTGGCAGTGAATCGGAGGGTCTAGTGAGAGATCGGGAGCTCAGTGGCAGTGAATCGGAGGATCTAGTGAGAGATCGGGAGCTCAGTGGCAGTGAATCGGAGGGTCTAGTGAGAGACGGGGAGCTCAGTGGCAGTGAATCGGAGGGTCTAGTGAGAGATCGGGAGCTCAGTGGCAGTGAATCGGAGGGTCTAGTGAGAGATCGGGAGCTCAGTGGCAGTGAATCGGAGGATCTAGTGAGAGACGGGGAGCTCAGTGGCAGTGAATCGGAGGATCTAGTGAGAGACGGGGAGCTCAGTGGCAGTGAATCGGAGGGTCTAGTGAGAGATCGGGGAGCTCAGTGGCAGTGAATCGGAGGGTCTAGTGAGAGATCGGGGAGCTCAGTGGCAGTGAATCGGAGGGTCTAGTGAGAGATCGGGAGCTCAGTGGCAGTGAATCGGAGGGTCTAGTGAGAGATCGGGAGCTCAGTGGCAGTGAATCGGAGGGTCTAGTGAGAGATCGGGAGCTCAGTGGCAGTGAATCGGAGGGTCTAGTGAGAGATCGGGAGCTCAGTGGCAGTGAATCGGAGGGTCTAGTGAGAGACGGGGAGCTCAGTGGCAGTGAATCGGAGGGTCTAGTGAGAGATCGGGAGCTCAGTGGCAGTGAATCGGAGGATCTAGTGAGAGATCGGGAGCTCAGTGGCAGTGAATCGGAGGGTCTAGTGAGAGATGGGGAGCTCAGTGGCAGTGAATCGGAGGGTCTAGTGAGAGATCGGGAGCTCAGTGGCAGTGAATCGGAGGGTCTAGTGAGAGATCGGGAGCTCAGTGGCAGTGAATCGGAGGGTCTAGTGAGAGATCGGGAGCTCAGTGGCAGTGAATCGGAGGATCTAGTGAGAGATCGGGAGCTCAGTGGCAGTGAATCGGAGGGTCTAGTGAGAGACGGGGAGCTCAGTGGCAGTGAATCGGAGGGTCTAGTGAGAGATCGGGAGCTCAGTGGCAGTGAATCGGAGGGTCTAGTGAGAGATCGGGAGCTCAGTGGCAGTGAATCGGAGGATCTAGTGAGAGACGGGGAGCTCAGTGGCAGTGAATCGGAGGATCTAGTGAGAGACGGGGAGCTCAGTGGCAGTGAATCGGAGGGTCTAGTGAGAGATCGGGGAGCTCAGTGGCAGTGAATCGGAGGGTCTAGTGAGAGATCGGGGAGCTCAGTGGCAGTGAATCGGAGGGTCTAGTGAGAGATCGGGAGCTCAGTGGCAGTGAATCGGAGGGTCTAGTGAGAGATCGGGAGCTCAGTGGCAGTGAATCGGAGGGTCTAGTGAGAGATCGGGAGCTCAGTGGCAGTGAATCGGAGGGTCTAGTGAGAGATCGGGGAGCTCAGTGGGCTGAAGAACGACAAGAAGTGATTGTAGTGGAAGTGAAGGAACGGTTACACTTTGTGTTAGTGTAGCCCTACCCCCGAAGGAGCTGCTGGTTATATTTGGGTGGCACGTTACCTCTTATCTTCTCGCTGTCCAGGGTGAAAGGAGAGTCTGAAGAATTCCAATGTCCACAAAATGCACTTCTTTTTCTAGGATTTATTTGGGAGAACCCTAGTAGAAAAGAAGTTGGAGGGGTGGAAGGTGTGAAGGATATGCTTCAGTTAATTCTCCCTGCTAGTAATGCTGTGTATGAAAGGGTAATTGATCTATTGTGTTATGTGAAGAAGCCCTGTGGTTACTGTTTACTGTGATTAGAAGGGGCTCATGTTAATTATTCTGATTGCTTCATTGTGGTAATTACCTCTTCTATATGCGGGGCCAAGCTGTCTAGATAACGTATTCTGTTACAACTAGTAATTACCTTCACTGATGTCATTATCTAAAGAAATGTGTCTTCAGAGTCGGCTCCGAAGTGTCTGCCTATAATCTGTATGAGAGCCCCCACTGTGTGTGGAAAGGGGGGTGGAGATTTCATTGTTCTTTGATTGAGGATTTAGCTTGTAAACTGCATATATACCCAGCAGCATGCTGCCATTAAAGTGTCTTGTTCCAGCAGTAAGCCTTGGCTCATGTGTGGATGATTCTGTGATTTTCTTTTATGGGAAGAAGGGAATGCTTGACGGGGATATCATTCTACTACCGTCACAGAAGGGTAGGTAGGTAGGTTCAGGTGTATAATCACAAGTAAAACAGTTCTCGGCGCCCCTCTGGCCAGAGTGGGTATTGCTCCCCGGATAGGTCCCTCCCACTGGCCCAGCAGCCGGGATGGCGCATAGAATAAAGTCCAGTCTCTGCCACAGACCTTCCTTTATAAGGAGACACGTTTGGTCCCGAATCCTCGGCCACAGGATTCAGCACCCGGATCTCTCCAGCTTTGTTTTAGTAGAACTTTTAGACCCGACAGACAACACTGTCAGGTCTCTCGGTGCGCGGTGCATCCTTCGATGAAGTCTCCAGGCCTTCTCCCAAAGTACCGGCCTCTTGCCTGGTCCTCTCCAGGATTGGTCCTCCCCTGGCTTCCTTCATCAAGTGGCCTCCCCCCCCCCCCGCAGGACGGACATCACAGGATCACCTCTGAAAAAGGCAGGCCCCTGTCTGACTACTGGGCCTACCAGGTGAAGCCGCAACCCCGGACCAACGTGGTCCCGGAGTCAGGATTCAGGAACGCGCACCCCAGGCCAGGCGGGCCACGAGGTGCGAACAACGGACCCCCGCCAATGGCGTTTGTCCCTTAAAGCGGGGGTTCACCCTAAAAAACAAGTTTCTATCATGCCATTTAGCATAGAAACGGGAGCTACAGTACGCCTTTATTTATTTTTTTTGCGCCGTACTCACAGTTTAATCCCGTAGTTAAATTTCAGACTCCCGCAGGGAATGGGCGTTCCTATTCAGAGGGAACATGATTGACGGCCGGCTATGGCGTGTCACGCTCCCTGAAAATAGCCGGAGTAGGACTCAGCTCTTCACGGCGCTATACGGCGCCTGCGCACAGACTAGGAGCTGACTGCGCAGGCGCCGTGAAGAGCTGGAAGTGTGGGGCAACCACTCCCACTGATTCACTGCCGAAGGGGACACCCAGTACACCCTGGCCTTGCTGCTGCCACCCTTGGCCTGGGGTGGTAATGACACCCCCAGGCGAGCAATGGTGGTTACTCCCAGCACAGCCATGGCTGGAACAGAGGCTACATTGCCCTTAATCACTCTGGTCTGAGCCAAATAACAACTCCGACCCCCCCACGAAATTTACAGCAGCGCCTGTTCATCAGGAGCAGGGCGCTACGTTAGGAACTGTTAAAGTTTGTTGCCATGGGAGACTACATTCCTATACATGATGTGGTGTCTTGCTTTTCCCTGCATGGCTGTCTTCCTATAGAAGTCTCGGAGTCTGCCAATTAATATTTACAACTACCTAAGAGTGTCCCGGCCCCGACCCTCCCAAAAGAGGAATAAAAATCTCATTTCCATTCAAGAAGTGTCTGGCGCCCAACAACTTTAACTTCCTTGCAGCCACTATGCCTCATTCCCACCATATTCAGAAGGTTGTCAGCCATCTCTGGCCCTGCAGGTTCTCATTAGACCCAAGAAGACCCGCCGGGACCCGCCTACATTTGGAAATGTTCAGCAGCACAGTAAATAAAGACGATGCAGACAACCTCCCATGTACACAAGTCTTTGTCCTTGTTAGGGCCATACCACTGAGCCCCCAACTGTCCCGGATTTGGAGGGACTGTCCCTCATTCAGGACAAAGTCCCTCTGTCCCTCTTTCCTCCTCATTTGTCCCTCATGTTGGTTAACATGAGGACAGTCTTTCCTGCTGCTGATCGGTTCTCGGAGGACAGTCTTTCCTGCTGATCGGTTCTCGGAGGACAGTCTTTCCTGCTGATCGGTTACCGGAGGACAGTCTTTCCTGCTGATCGGTTACCGGAGGACAGTCTTTCCTGCTGATCGGTTCTCGGAGGAGAGTCTTTCCTGCTGATCGGTTACCGGAGGACAGTCTTTCCTGCTGATCGGTTCTCGGAGGACGATCTTTCCTGCTGATCGGTTCTCGGAGGACAGTCTTTCCTGCTGATCGGTTCTCGGAGGACAGTCTTTCCTGCTGATCGGTTACCGGAGGACAGTCTTTCCTGCTGATCGGTTCTCGGAGGACAGTCTTTCCTGCTGATCGGTTCTCGGAGGACAGTCTTTCCTGCTGATCGGTTCTCGGAGGACGATCTTTCCTGCTGATCGGTTACCGGAGGACAGTCTTTCCTGCTGATCGGTTACCGGAGGACGATCTTTCCTGCTGATCGGTTCTCGGAGGACGGTCTTTCCTGCTGATCGGTTACCGGAGGACAGTCTTTCCTGCTGATCGGTTACCGGAGGACGGTCTTTCCTGCTGATCGGTTACGGGAGGACGATCTTTCCTGCTGATCGGTTACCGGAGGACGGTCTTTCCTGCTGATCGGTTCTCGGAGGACAGTCTTTCCTGCTGATCGGTTACGGGAGGACGATCTTTCCTGTTGATCGGTTACCGGAGGACGATCTTTCCTGCTGATCGGTTCTCGGAGGACGATCTTTCCTGCTGATCGGTTACCGGAGGACAGTCTTTCCTGCTGATCGGTTACCGGAGGACGATCTTTCCTGCTGATCGGTTCTCGGAGGACGGTCTTTCCTGCTGATCGGTTACCGGAGGACAGTCTTTCCTGCTGATCGGTTACCGGAGGACGGTCTTTCCTGCTGATCGGTTACGGGAGGACGGTCTTTCCTGCTGATCGGTTACCGGAGGACGGTCTTTCCTGCTGATCGGTTCTCGGAGGACGATCTTTCCTGCTGATCGGTTACCGGAGGACGGTCTTTCCTGCTGATCGGTTACCGGAGGACAGTCTTTACTGCTGATCGGTTACCGGAGGACGATCTTTCCTGCTGATCGGTTCTCGGAGGACGATCTTTCCTGCTGATCGGTTACCGGAGGACGGTCTTTCCTGCTGATCGGTTCTCGGAGGACAGTCTTTCCTGCTGATCGGTTCTCGGAGGACGATCTTTCCTGCTGATCGGTTACCGGAGGACAGTCTTTCCTGCTGATCGGTTCTCGGAGGACAGTCTTTCCTGCTGATCGGTTACCGGAGGACAGTCTTTACTGCTGATCGGTTACCGGAGGACGATCTTTCCTGCTGATCGGTTCTCAGAGGACGATCTTTCCTGCTGATCCGGAATATTGGGGCTGCGGCACAATTCAGATTTTGAAGTAAATCTCCAATTCTCATTGGTGGAGGGAGGGGGGCGGGGCTTCTCACTTTATACCGGACAGCAGGTTTTATTTTTTCTCATGAAAGATTTACAATAAAAAAATAAAGCAACTTTGTTTCCCTTCTGTCTTCATATCAACAAGAAAAGAAGAAGAAGAACATTTCATTTCATATTTATTTATTTGAAGGAAAATCTCTGCGCTTCTTTGGTGAAATGTCAGAAATGCGCGGCGGTGCGGCCGTCACCTTCGGCTCTCTAGCTCCCTCTGTAGGTGGAATAGGAATGTGGGGTGATCAGGAGAGGGACGTGATATTTCACTTTTGGGTCATTAATGATGAAAACCACCTGAAGGACAAAAAGAAGAAGAATTTCCATTATAATTCAGAAGAAGGTACTGAAAGTGGTTGTAAACCAAATAAAAATAATAAGGAGGAGATCAGTTATGGGGGGGACGGAGGAGATCAGTTATGGGGGATGGAGGAGGTCAGTTATGGGGGATGGAGGAGATCAGTTACGGGGGATGGAGGAGATCAGTTATGGGGGATGGAGGAGATCAGTTATGGGGGACGGAGGAGATCAGTTATGGGGGGATGGAGGAGATCAGTTATGGGGGATGGAGGAGATCAGTTGAGGATGTGGAACTCCCTTCCACACTCGGTGGTGTCAGCATGAAGTATAGATAGTTTAAGAAACCTCCGGGACGTACATCTTAGTGAGCCCAGTATACAGGGATATGGGGGAAGTAACATCACATACCTCTACATAGGGGTGGAAGGCCTCCAGATTTAACTGCTTCCAATATTCTCCGGTATGGAATCGCAGCTGGAAGGTCCCGGCTGTAAGAGGTTCTCCCAGCAGAAGTCCTGGACAGCGGCCGTCCTGGTCAGTGACACTGCGGAACACGTGTGAGGTCACATCAGAGAAAGCGGAATTCTGATTCATCGTATTACTGAACATACCTGAGCCTCACCCTCCCCCCCAGCACGCGCCCCCTCCCCCCAGCAAGCTTACCCTCCCCGCAGCACGCTCACCCTCCCCCAGCAAGCTTACCCTCCCCCAGCATGCTCCCCCTCCCCCAGCAAGCTTACTCTCCCCCCAGCACGCTCACCCTCCCCCCAGCAAGCTCACCCTCCCCCCAGCACGCTCACCCTCCCCCCAGCAAGCTTACCCTCCCCCCAGCACGCTCACCCTCCCCCCAGCAAGCTCACCCTCCCCCCAGCAAGCTCACCCTCCCCCCAGCACGCTCACCCTCCCCCCAGCAAGCTCACCCTCCCCCCAGCACGCTCCCCCTCCCCCCAGCAAGCTTACCCTCCCCGCAGCACGCTCACCCTCCCCCAGCAAGCTTACCCTCCCCCCAGCATGCTCACCCTCCCCCCTGGCACGCTCACCCTCCCCCCAGCATGTTCACCCTCCCCCCAGCACGTTCACCCTCCCCCCAGCACGTTCACCCTCCCCCCAGCACGCTCACCCTCCCCCAGCACGCTCACCCTCCACCCAGCACGCTCACCCTCCACCCAGCACGCTCACCCTCCGCCCAGCACGCTCACCCTCCGCCCAGCACGCTCACCCTCTGCCCAGCACGCTCCCCCTACCCCCAGCATGCTCACTCTTCCCCAGCATGCTCACCCTCCCTCAGCACGCTCACCCTCCCCCCAGCACGCTCACCCTCCCCCAGCACGATCATCCTCCCCCAGCACGATCATCCTCCCCCAGCACGCTCACCCTCCCCCCAGCACGCTCACCCTCCCCCCAGCACGCTCACCCTCCGCCCAGCACGCTCACCCTCCGCCCAGCACGCTCCCCCTACCCCCAGCATGCTCACTCTTCCCCAGCATGCTCACCCTCCCTCAGCACGCTCACCCTCCCCCCAGCACGCTCACCCTCCCCCCAGCACGATCATCCTCCCCCAGCACGATCATCCTCCCCCAGCACGCTCACCCTCCCCCCAGCACGCTCACCCTCCCCCAGCACGCTCCCCCTCCCCCAGCACGCTCACCCTCCGCTCAGCACGCTCACCCTCCCCCAGCAAGCTTACCCTCCGTTCAGCACGCTCACCCTCCCCCCTGCACGCTCACCCTCCCCCAGCACACTCACCTTCCGCTCAGCACGATCACACTCCCCCAGCACGCCCCCCTGCACGCTGACCCTCCCCCCTGCACGCTCACCCTCTCCCCAGCACGCTCACCCTCCCCCAGCACGCTCACCCTCCCCCCTGCACGCTCACCCTCCCCCCTGCACGCTCACCCTCCCCCTGCATGCTGACCCTCCCCCCAGCACGCTCACCCTCCCCCCAGCATGCTCACCCTCCCCCCAGCACGCTCACCCTCCCCCTGCACGCTCACCCTCCGCCCAGCACGCTCACCCTCCCCCCAGCACGATCACCCTCCCCCAGCACGATCCCTCCCCCCAGCACGATCCCTCCCCCCAGCACGATCATCCTCCCCCAGCACGCTCACCCTTCCCCCAGCACGATCATCCTCCCCCAGCACGCTCACCCTCCCCCAGCACGATCATCCTCCCCCAGCACGCTCACCCTCCCCCCAGCACGCTCACCCTCCTCCCAGCACGCTCACCCTCCCCCAGCACGCTCACCTTCCGCCCCTCACACTCACCCTCCACCCAGCAGATCACCCTCCCCCAGCACGATCATCCTCACCCAGCACGCTCACCCTTCCCCCAGCACGATCACCCTCCCCCAGCACGATCATCCTCCCCCAGCACGCTCACCCTCCCCCCAGCACACTCACCCTCCCCCAGCACGCTCACCCTCCCCCAGCACACTCACCCTCCCCCCAGCACGATCACCCTCCCCCTAGCACGATCACCTTCCGCCCCTCACACTCACCTTCTGCTGACTTGTTCCCATTTTGCTTCTCTGCCATTGAACTTGGACAAGGTCATGGTCAGGCCTTTAGCCGGGGTCCCTTGTGCGATGTTCAGGACATGTGTGGTCAGCAAACTCGGAGCGACCCCCGACATTTCCTGTAGGTGAGAAAACCACGTGAAAGGAAAATCTCAATTTTATTCAGTCGTCTTTCTATACCGGCCTTCCTCCATCTTTATAACTTGGAGGAACTTTCTGATCTCAGGGAACCCGGCTCATAATATCTATGAAGAAAGGGGACCACCATTGTTCTAAATCCTTCTGTGACCCACCTAGGAGGCCATCAATTCCTTCATCTAACGTTGCTGTAAGGTGTCTATGGTGGTCCTTATAGCCTGCGTCCCCTTCCATCCGGCCCGCGTGTAGAAGGCTTTAGAGTCAGAATTTAAATTAAATAAGGCTCCGGACTTCCATAAGTCGTAGAGTGTCCAGAACTAGAACTTCGTAATATAGGCATCCAGATTATCAACCCCCAAATGGCAATCCCCCTATTAGAATAAATACTGAGCGGTCCTATACGTCCCCATATGGAGTGGTCCCATACGTCCCCGTACTGAGCGGTCCTATACGTCCCCATACTGAGTGGTCCTATACGTCCCCATACTGAGCGGTCCTATACGTCCCCATACTGAGTGGTCCTATACGTCCCCATACGAAGCGGTCCTATACGTCTTCATACTGAGCGGTCCTATACGTCCCTGTACGGAGCGGTCCTATACGTCCCCATATGGAGCGGTCCTATACATCCCCATACTGAGCGGTCCTATACGTCCCCGTACTGAGCAGTCCTATAGATCTCGGTTTCCCAGGCCTTCAGTACTCCTTCTTTAGCTCTATACAGGGATCAGTGATCAGGATTTCCTGGCTGATCTCCTGGGAAGCGGGGCGTCCATGCCGGGTGGGGGGGGGGAGGGGTGTACAGCCATTCCCGGAGGAAAAAGAACAATCTGACAGCGATAAACAGTTACCTGTCCGCCCTGCAGGTGCCGCTCAATACGCTGCAGCTGGGATCCGCTCATAGCAAGAACTCTCCGGGGCAGAATTTGGACTTTAGTACTCTACGGGTCATGTGACTGAGGGGTCCTGGTTAACTTTCACCAATCTCTAAACACCGTGACCCCGGACCATGCCTGACCAATCAGTGACCCCGGACCATGCCTGACCAATCAGTGACCCCGGACCATGCCTGACCAATCAGTGACCCCGGACCATGCCTAACCAATCATTGATCCCCGCTAAGAAAGAGGAAAGGTTTTTTTTTAACATTTATTTTAGAATTTTTTACAATGCAGAATGCGAATATTAAGCCAGATCCTTAAAAGAGATACGGCGGAGTAACTGCTGTTACTCCGTCGTATCCCTGGTCGTAACTATGGAACTGATCCACAGACTCAGTTTCCCATAGTTAGGACGAAGATCCGACATGTGTAATTGAATTACACTGTCGGATCTTAAGGATGCAATTCTAGGCCGGCCGCTAGGTGGCGAGGCCATTGAGGCCGGCGTAGAATATGCAAATGACCAGTTACGGCGATCCACGAACGCTCCGACGGGCCCGACGCTCTAAATCTACGTCGTTTACGTCGAGTTCCGCCGCGTAAAACTAGGGCTAAGCCCTAGTTGTCCTAAGCCATGTTAAGTATGGCCGTCGTTCCCGCGTCGAATTTTAAATTCTACGTCGTTTGCGTAAGACGTCCGTGAATGGCGCTGGACGCCATTTACGTTAACGTCTAAGCAAATGACGTCGGAGCGACGTCAGTTAGCGCAATGCACGTCGGGTAATTTACCCGACGGAGCATGCGCAGTACGTCCGGCGCGGGAGCGCGCCTAATTTAAATGGGACTCGCCCATTTGAATAGGAACGCCTTGCGCCGGACGGATTTAAGTTACAGCGCCGCAAAATTCCAGGTAAGTGCTTTGTGGATCGGCACCTAACTTGGGAATTTTGCGGCGGAGTAACTTAAATCAGAAAAGTTACGTTGCGCCGCGGCTTTGTGGATAACCCCCATTATGACGTGTGCGATACGAGAGCTTCGCCAACTGCCCTCCAGATATAAGATACAATTACACCGTGCCAAGCTGGACCAATACAAGTTGGCAATAAAGCAAATTATAAGAAAATACATAAGTGGAAACCATGGATCAATGTAATTAAATCACAGTAGCCTGTGAATGAGTGTCCATTAAAATAAACACAAACAAAAGTCCATCAGTAGGAGGTGTATGGCCACATCATCGTCATGGAAAGGACATTCTGCACGATAAAACAGGAGTAGATGGAATACTCTTACCGGATAGCGTGGATCTGCTTGTCAGCGACAGCAGATCGTAAACGCATGGAAGGACTCCACTCGAATCTGCTCTGCTGGACGAGGGCCCGATGGTAGACTCCACACAGGATATCCAGATGAATGGCTGTAGTCCTGGACTGGAACCTCACCGTGGGTGTACTCGCTCAGACTCAGATTCTCAGACAGGAACGGAAGGTCAGCTTGTTTCCAAGTGACAATCGGTGGTGTAAAAAAGTGGTATCCACTAAAGGAAGGTGAGCACAATCATGGAGTATGAAAAACTTTGTATCCAAACAGGTCATGCAGGAGAAAGAAAAAAACAATGCTGCGGATGGTGCAGGTAAAAGAGGATAGGTTTTATTGTTATAAAACCAAATTA
Source organism: Rana temporaria (assembly GCF_905171775.1). Classification (NCBI taxonomy): domain Eukaryota; kingdom Metazoa; phylum Chordata; class Amphibia; order Anura; family Ranidae; genus Rana; species Rana temporaria. The sequence goes on along the minus strand of NC_053499.1, from coordinate 163,729,581 downwards.
CATTAAAAGTGATCATAAAATTGATAAAAGCAATATGGGGAGCAGGTATAGCAAGCCCCATATTTCTATACCTGCTCCCCATATTGCTGTTATCAATTTTATGCTAAAGTGATCACTTTTAATGTAATTTGGTTTTATAACAATAAAACCTATTCTCTTTTACCTGCACCATCCGGAGCATTGTTTTTTTCTTTCTCCTGCATGACCTGTTTGGATACAAAGTTTTTCATACTCCACGATTGTGCTCACCTTCCTTTAGTGGATACCACTTTTTTACACCACCGATTGTCACTTGGAAACAAGCTGACCTTCCGTTCCTGTCTGAGAATCTGAGTCTGAGTGAGTACACCCACGGTGAGGTTCCAGTCCAGGGGCCAGATTCACGTAGCTCAGCGGATCTATAGATCCGCTCGATCTACGTGAATTAAGATCCGCTCCCGCAAGTTTAGGAGGAAAGTGGCTAATTCACAAACCACTTACCTCCAAACTTGCGACGGCGGATCCTAAATCCCCCAGCGGAATTCAAATTCCGCGGCTAGGGGAGTGTCATATTTAAATCAGGCGCGTTCCCGCGCCGATTTAAATGCGCAGGCGCCGTCCGCGAAATTTCCCGGCGTGCATTGCTCCCACTGACGTCGCTAGGACGTCAGTGGTTGCGACGCTTACGTAAACGACGTCCGTCCGTATTCGAGAACGACTTACACAAACGACGTTAAAAAATTCAAATTCGACGCGGGAACGCCGGCTATACTTAACATTGGCTGCGCCTGATAAAAGAAAGGGTAAGTATACGACGGGTACGCCGCTACGGAAACGTCGCAAGAAGACTGCGTCGGGTCCGCGTACGTTCGTGAATTTGCGTATCTCGCTGATTTACATATTATTTATCGTAAATCAGCGGGAACGCCCCCGGCGCCATTTTTAAATTGAAAAAAAGATCCGACAGTGTAACACATTGTAACACTGTCAGATCTTAGCCCTATCTATGCGTATCTGATTCTATGAATGAGGCGCATAGATAGGACCAGTGTAAGTCAGAGATACGATGGGGGATCTGTAGATACACCGTCGTATCTCTTTGTGAATCTGGCCCCAGGACTACAGCCATTCATCTGGATATCCTGTGTGGAGTCTACCATCGGGCCCTCGTCCAGCAGAGCAGATTCGAGTGGAGTCCTTCTATGCGTTTACGGTCTGCTGTCGCTGACAAGCAGATCCACGCTATCCGGTAAGAGTATTCCATCTACTCCTGTTTTATCGTGCAGAATGTCCTTTCCATGACGATGATGTGGTCATATACCTCCTACTGATGGACTTTTGTTTGTGTTTATTTTAATGGACACTCATTCACAGGCTACTGTGATTTAATTACATTGATCCATGGTTTCCACTTATGTATTTTCTTATAAGTGTTTATTACTAGCGCTACACATTTTTTCACTATTTCTATTCAATTTTTGTCACATTGCTTATGTAGCTGCTCACTTTATATTTATATTTCCAGATTAGCGCAGTTCCCCCCCCCCCCCTTTTTGCAATAAAGCAAATTGCTGGAGTTCTGCTTTAAGTCCGGAACCCGATAAAACTGTGTTTTTTTAATTATGGATACAATTTGGAAGGTCCGTCTGCTTTTATATCGGTGGCTGAGTCTCCATTTGGGAAATTTCTCACTACTACCTGTCTATGTGAGTAATGACAAATAGAACAGGAAGTTATTATTATGATATTAATATACATAATTTATATATTATAGAGGATTTATATATTATTATTATTATTATTCTTAAGAATTTCTATTATTATTATTATTATTATTATTATTATTATTATTATTACTATTATTATTATTATTATTATTATAAAGAATTTCTATTATTATTATTATTACTTTTATTATTATTATTATTATTATTATAATACAGAATTTATAAATTATTATTATTATTGATATTATTATTATTATTATACAAGATTTATATAGCGCTGAGAGTTTGCGCAGCACTTTATAGCATAAAGGCAATACAATTCAATACAGGATGAATCAGAGGGCCCTGATCCTGAGAGCTTACAATTGAAAAGGGATGCAAAGGGAAAATCTCACCAACAGAAACTCGGACAGCAAAAACATAAAAATAAATAAAATCCTGCAGCCGGTATCATTCTCGGGGTAATACTTCATTCTCGGGGTAATACTTCATTCTCGGGGTTATACTTCATTCTCGGGGTTATACTTCATTCTCGGGGTAATACTTCATTCTCGGGGTAATACTTCATTCTCGGGGTAATACTTCATTCTCGGGGTTATACTTCATTCTCGGGGTTATACTTCATTCTCGGGGTTATACTTCATTCTCGGGGTTATACTTCATTCTCGGGGTAATACTTCATTCTCGGGGTAATACTTCATTCTCTGGGGTAATACTTCATTCTCGGGGTAATACTTCATTCTCGGGGTAATACATCATTCTCGGGGTAATACTTCATTCTCTGTGGTAATACTTCATTCTCGGGGGTTATACTTCATTCTCGGGGTAATACATCATTCTCGGGGTTATACTTCATTCTCGGGGTAATACTTCATTCTCGGGGTTATACATCATTCTCGGGGTAATACTTCATTCTCTGGGGTAATACTTCATTCTCTGGGGTAATACTTCATTCTCGGGGTAATACTTCATTCTCGGGGGTTATACTTCATTCTCGGGGTAATACATCATTCTCGGGGTAATACATCATTCTCGGGGTAATACTTCATTCTCTGGGGTAATACTTCATTCTCGGGGTAATACTTCATTCTCGGGGGTTATACTTCATTCTCGGGGTAATACATCATTCTCGGGGTTATACTTCATTCTCGGGGTAATACTTCATTCTCTGGGGTAATACTTCATTCTCTGGGGTAATACTTCATTCTCGGGGTAATACTTCATTCTCGGGGGTTATACTTCATTCTCGGGGTAATACATCATTCTCGGGGTAATACATCATTCTCGGGGTAATACTTCATTCTCTGGGGTTATACTTCATTCTCGGGGTTATACTTCATTCTCTGGGGTAATACTTCATTCTCGGGGTAATACTTCATTCTCGGGGTAATACATACCGGGAGGTCAGCCTTGCCCACGGCGATCACAACTGTTCTACTGATTGCAAATCCGTGGCCCTCCTTGTCTGCCGCTCTGATCACTAAAGAAAATTTTGGATTGCGCTGAAAAGAGAAATTATTCACACAGATCAACATTTCTAAAAGACAAATAAACCTAAAAAATAAGATTTTCCTAAAGTGTTTGTTACCCCAACATTTCCCCGATATGTCCCATGTACTGTATGGAGATGTCTCCCCCCCCCCCCCCCCCCCCCCCCGATATGTGTCCCATGTACTGTATGGAGACGTCTCCTGTCCCCCCACCCCCCCCCCCCGATATGTGTCCCATGTACTCACCTAGCTTGTCCTTATTCCCCTATGTCCATGTATTCATTCACCCAGCTTGTCCTTATTCACTAAAAGGACAGACACAGCATCCAATCTTTGCCTCGCTCTCTCCTCTGTGATGTGGGAGTGATAAAGTGATGAAAACATTTCTCCCAGCTTGGTGAGATCTCTCCGAATCGCTCAGCCTATCTGTGTCTGTGTCACATCTCATTACTATGTAGCTCTCACCTTCACCAGTAATAGACTAAGAGATCCGGGGATTGTGGGATATATAGGATCTCTACAGGAAGTGTCAGTTCTTAGATTCCTATCAGCATGCAGGGAGTACTGCAGCTTCTCCCTCTCCTAGTCTGAGCTCTGCTGTGTCAGGACTGTAAGAAACTGACGCCGAGTCATATTCAGGCGCATTATAAAAAAAATACATCCAGTGATCCGTCTTTTATACTGCCGGGAGTTCCGCTTTAAATCTTCATATTTACCAATATTGATACATCACAGCTTTATTCAAACTCTAAAAAGTAACAAACCTGGTGGGCCAATCCCTCCGCAGTAACAGTGATGACCCCGGTGTCAGCGGCGATGGCAAACGCGTTGGGCGGCTCTTTGGGTGTTTGTTGGAGGATGGAATAGCGAATTATCCCGTTATTACCCTCTTTGGTGTCGTCCAAATCGCTCGCTGCGATCGTCATCACCGATGTCCCTGGAGGAATCAATACTCATGTTATTTGTATTATCAGCTGATTTATTTTATCATTATTATTATCATTATTATTATTATTATTATTATTATTATCATCACTATTATTATTATCATTATTATTATTATCACTATTATTATTATCATTATTATTATTATTATTATCACTATTATTATTATTATTATTATTATTATTATTATTATCACTATTATTATTATTATTATTATTATTATTATTATTATTATTATTATTATTATTATTATTATTATTATCATCACTATTATCATTATTATCATCACTATTATCATTATTATTATTATTATTATTATTATTATTATTATTATCATCACTATTATTATTATTATCATCACTATTACCATTATTATTATTATTATTATTATTATTATTATTATTATTATTATTATTATTATTATCATCACTAATATTATTAATATTATTATCACTATTATTATTATCATTATTATTATTATCATCACTATTATTATTATTATTATTATTATCACTATTATTATTATTATCATCACTATTATTATTATCATCATCATCATCATCATCATCATCATCATCATCATCATCATTATTATTATTATTATTATTATTATTATTATTATTATTATTATCATCACTATTATTATCACAATTATTATTATTATTATTATTATTATTATTATTATTATTATTATTAGACACATTTATAAAAGAAATGTTCAATGATCCCCATCACCGCCTTATAGGATCTGTACATATTGGGGGGGTGATGGAGGTCTGGCTGGAAGATCACAGAAATGAACACTCACCCTTCGGGGCTCCCTCTGTCACAAATCCCTCAGATACGGTCTGTGTGAAGATCGGCTGATTGTCATTCTGATCGATCACTTTAACGATGAATTTCATTGGCTCTTCCACCTTGGCTCCCGCCTCGGACAAAGCCTGGACCTCCAGCTAAAAGACAATTATTTACACAATTATTTGTATGTCTTCCAAACATTCTGACATGTTTCGTCTCCGGACGTCACGCGAGAAGATCTGGCAGAGATTTCCACCCCGCGCCATCAGGCGACCCCGGGGGGGGGGGGTTGGGGGGGGTTCAGTGAAGGGGCTGCACCACTTTTCTGGCATTAATCCCGCTGGTCTGTGTATTGCACCGAATTCACGAAGCATCGGCAACACTTCGGTTCTGACAGCGACTCCTGCGCCAAAGTCAGGGAGATCTACGATGTATGGGGGGAGATTTACTACAACTGGAGGGTGCAGAATCCGGTGCGGCTCTGCATGGCAGCCAATCAGATTCCAGGTTTTATTGCTTCATTGAAGAAGTCAGAAGCTGATTGGCTGCCATGCAGAGCTGCACCGGATCCTGCACTCTCCAGTTTTAGTAAATCTCCCCCCAGTGTGTCGCAATGAATGCGCCAAATTCATAACAGAATGAAGTGCGACTCTCTTTCGGGGTACAAAGGGGGAAACGGCGCGGACAGATTTTGTGAACGTGTCTCACGTGTTTTCTGGCGCAGTGAGTCGAAGTTCTGGACTCATCCATGGATTTGGCACGAGGCGCGCCGCGTCTAGAACATGGAGACACTTTCACAGGATCTCTCGGCCCCGGTCTTTATGAATCCCATGGAGAATATGTTATCAGGACTGGATCACCTTAGGCGATTAAGTTTGCATTTGTTGCGCTATACAAGTTACTCACTCACTCACTCACCTGTCTAGGGGGACTGTGGTTCCGAGAATGGACGGTTGTAGTTCCAGTGTCTGCCAGCGGGTGTCTCCTAGTAAGCAGTTTCCACCTGATGCTGGCTGCTGGGAAGGGTATTGAGTTCCTCCTCTACTATATTCTGCCACTTCAGTGTTTTACCTGCTAGTCAGATATTTATCCTGAACCCCGCTCTGCCTTGTATCGGTCCCCTTGTTCCCGATCCCAGTCCTGGCTCACCCCTTGTTCCCGATCCCAGTCCTGGCTCACCCCTTGTTCCCGATCCCAGTCCTGGCTCACCCATTGTTCCCGATCCCAGTCCTGGCTCACCCCTTGTTCCCGATCCCAGTCCTGGCTCACCCCTTGTTCCCGATCCCAGTCCTGGCTCACCCATTGTTCCCGATCCCAGTCCTGGCTCACCCCTTGTTCCCGATCCCAGTCCTGGCTCACCCCTTGTTCCCGATCCCAGTCCTGGCTCACCCCTTGTTCCCGATCCCAGTCCTGGCTCACCCCTTGTTCCCGATCCAAGTCCTGGCTCACCCCTTGTTTGCATCTTCAAGGAGTTGTAAAGGTAAAAAAAAAATCCTAAATATCTTCCTTTCCCTCAGTGCAGTCCTCCTTCACTTCACTCCTTACTTGGACTACAGGAGAGTCAGGACGCCCGCTAACACACAGCTCCTTTCTCTATCTGCAATGTAGAGAGTGTCCTGACTCCCCTGTAGTCCAAGGGAGGGGGGCGAGCACGACACTCCACACCAGGGAGAAAGCCTCGCCATCAGACAAGGCAGCCATCTCTTGCTAGCTACATTGTCAGACGTCTGTGAAGGGAGGGGGGGTGCTAGCCTGAGACAGCACATAGGAGGATGGGACAAAGATACTGCCTGGGGACCAGAATATAGTCATATAAAAGGAAGTGAGACTTTTCTTTTGGCCTCCTAAAGCACATGGAAAATGTGTACAGAGGAACCTCGGATGACGAGGATAATCCGTTCCAGGAGAACGCTTGTAATCCAAAGTGAGTTTCCCCATAAAAGTCAATGGAAACTAAAATAACTTGTTCCGCATTGACTTTAATGGCATGCAATACCGCATGTGGCCAGAGGGGGGGGGGGGTGCCGGAGAGCCTTGGAAGCACACGGAAAGGCCAGAAGACAGCTTGGCTGAACTCGGAAAACCTCGGAAAGGCTCGGGAACGGGAACGCCCCCCCCCACCTCAGGCCAAACGTGGTACTGCACACCGCTGTGGCTCGAATCCCGCTTGTATTGTGAGTCAGGATTTTTCAGTACACAGCGCTTGTATTGCGAAAACGTTCGTTAACCGCGTCACTCGCAATCCGAGGTTTCCCTGTATTGGCCACAGACGCTTTATCACGGGTAAAGGGAGGCTGGACTCCTCCCACCTTCATCCAGCCCATAATATTCATATGAATGCAATTATTTCTCCAATCTATTACCACAGAGAGATTTCCAGCCAATGACGTGTCCTCACCTCGTATTTATCGATCTCCTCCCTGTCCAGAGATCGGGTAACCGCAAGGAATCCGGTGTTGGCGTCAATGGTGAAAACCCCAACGGGGGGCCGGTCGGCTCCTCCCCCACTTATAGAGTACTTAATGTTCTTGGTTTTTGTGCTTTGAGACGAGCGAATCTGTAAAATGAGAATATGATACAATGTTATTACACATACTGCACAGCGGTGCCCCGCCCCCGAGGGACTATATTGTACAATCAGACACGTGTGTGGCCAACTTTACCCCTCAGATTATTAATCACAAGGCTGGGAGCGCACGATCCTCTAACACAGCGGTGCCCCGCCCCCGAGGGGTTATATTGTACAATCAGACACGTGTGTGGCCAACTTTACCCCTCGGATTATTAATCACAAGGCTGGGAGCGCACGATCCTCTAACACAGCGGTGCCCCGCCCCCGAGGGGTTATATTGTACAATCAGACACGTGTGTGGCCAACTTTACCCCTCGGATTATTAATCACAAGGCTGGGAGCGCACGATCCTCTAACACAGGGGTGCCCCGCCCCCGAGGGACTATATTGTACAATCAGACACGTGTGTGGCCAACTTTACCCCTCGGATTATTAATCACAAGGCTGGGAGCGCACGATCCTCGAACACAGGGGTGCCCCGCCCCCGAGGGACTATATTGTACAATCAGACACGTGTGTGGCCAACTTTACCCCTCGGATTATTAATCACAAGGCTGGGAGCGCACGATCCTCTAACACAGGGGTGCCCCGCCCCCGAGGGACTATATTGTACAATCAGACACGTGTGTGGCCAACTTTACCCCTCGGATTATTAATCACAAGGCTGGGAGCGCACGATCCTCTAACACAGGGGTGCCCCGCCCCCGAGGGACTATATTGTACAATCAGACACGTGTGTGGCCAACTTTACCCCTCGGATTATTAATCACAAGGCTGGGAGCGCACGATCCTCTAACACAGGGGGTCTCAAACTGACGGCCCTCCAGCTGCTACAAAACTACAAGTCCCATGAGGCATTGCAAGGCTGACCGTTACAAGCATGACTCCTCCCACAGGCAGAGGGAGGGATGATGGGACTTGTAGTTTTGCCGGAGGGCTGCCAGTTTGAGACCCCCGATCTTCCTATGGTCTAGAATTTTCAGCATCCTCCACTGACCATAGAGGGTCGCCCCCATATTTGTGACATTCTTGTGTTTTCTGTTCTGTCCCCGCAGCTTCTCCGCCCCCTCACCTGGACAACGCGTTTAGGAAACGGTCCCCTGTCATTCTCAGCGATCACCACCGGAGGGATCGACCAATCTCTCTTCTGCCTCTTCAACAAACGGGGAGTGTCCTGTAAGAAAGAAAAGACGGAGATCGGATCTCATGCAGAAGATCGGAGATTCGGTTCCTTCGGGTTCCGCTGAATGTAGAACTTTGTAGATCGACAATGTGGGGGACACTTTTCTGGAAGTCGAATCGCCTGCTGAGTGTAAATCAGTGGCGGCCGGGGGAATTGTTTTTGTTTTGTTGGGGGGGGGGGTGACAGAATAAATCACCTCTCCCCCAATCGGTCGTTAGGTCGGTAGCACTTACCCCATCACCGGTGGCTTCCCCTGCTCAGCGGTGGCGACCTCCAATCCTCCTGGTCATGACAGCGGCGGCTTCCTCCCTCCTCCTCCTTGGCGACCAATCGGGAGTCTTCTCTTTTCGGCCAATGAGAAAAGGGTCTCACACCCGCTTCTGATTGGCCGGATTGAGGATCAGTGTTTCATTCATTGTTGTACAACACCTGGGTGGGATCCGGAGGCATCCTCTGCGACCCAAACCCACCTTATTTTGAAGCCTATCAGAGCCTCTGACTCTACGCACAGCCCCATTCATGTACCACTTACGTAAACGACGTAAAATTAGACCGCTGGTCCGACGTCCATACCCTAACATTGGCTGCGCCTCATATAGCAGGGGTAACGTTACGCCGGACGTAAGCCTAACGTAAACGGCGTAGCGGCCGTAAGTACGTTCGTGAATCTGCGTATCTAGGTCATTTACATATTCTACGCATAAATCTACGGAAACGCCCCTAGCGGCCAGCGTAAATATGCACCCAAGATACGACGGCGTACTAACACTTACGTCGGTCGGAGGAAGCTGAAATTCAGGCGTATCTCCCAGAATAGCGCGCATAGATACGACGGCGCATATTCTAACTTACGCGGCATATCAATAGATACGCCGACGTAAAGTCTACCTGAATCTAGCTCTATATTCCCAAAAGTATTGGGACACCTCCCTTCACACGCACATGACCTTTATGACCCCCCAGTCTTAGTCCGGAGGGTTCAATATTGAGTTGGCTCCGCCCTTTGCAGCTATAACACCTTCACCTCTTCTGGGAAGGCCGCCCACAAGGTTTAGGGGTGTGTCTATGGGAAGGCCGTCCACAAGGTTTAGGGGCGTGTCTATGGGAAGGCCGTCCACAAGGTTTAGGGGCGTGTCTATGGGAAGGCCGTCCACGAGGTTTAGGGGTGTGTCTATGGGAAGGCCGTCCACAAGGTTTAGGGGTGTGTCTATGGGAAGGCCGTCCACAAGGTTTAGGGGTGTGTCTATGGGAAGGCCGTCCACAAGGTTTAGGGGCGTGTCTATGGGAAGGCCGTCCACAAGGTTTAGGGGCGTGTCTATGGGAAGGCCGTCCACAAGGTTTAGGGGTGTGTCTATGGGAAGGCCGTCCACAAGGTTTAGGGGTGTGTCTATGGGAAGGCCGTCCACAAGGTTTAGGGGTGTGTCTATGGGAAGGCCGCCCACAAGGTTTAGGGGTGTGTCTATGGGAAGGCCGCCCACAAGGTTTAGGGGTGTGTCTATGGGAAGGCCGTCCACAAGGATTAGGGGTGTGTCTATGGGAAGGCCGTCCACAAGGTTTAGGGGCGTGTCTATGGGAAGGCCGCCCACAAGGTTTAGGGGTGTGTCTATGGGAAGGCCGCCCACAAGGTTTAGGGGCGTGTCTATGGGAAGGCCGCCCACAAGGTTTAGGGGCGTGTCTATGGGAAGGCCGTCCACAAGGTTTAGGGGCGTGTCTATGGGAATGTTTGATCATTCTTCCAGAAGAGCCTTTGTGAGGTCAGGCACTGATGTTGGTTGAGAAGGTCTGGCTCGTAGTCTCCACTCTAATTCATCCCAAAAGGTGTTCTATCGGGTCAAGTTCAAGACTCTGTGCAGTCCAGTCACGCTCCTCCATGTCTTTATGGACCTTGCTTTGCACACTGGTGCTCAGTCATGTTGGAACAGGGAGGGGCCGTCCCCAAACTCCTCCCACAAAGTTGGGAGCGTGAAATTGTCCAAAATATCTTGGTATTCTGACGCCTTAAGATTTCCCTTCACTGGAACTAAGAGGGGTCAAACCCAAACTCTGAAGAACAACCCCCACACCATAATCCCCCCTCCCCCCCACACCATAATCCCCCCTCCACCCAACACCATAATCCCCTCCCCCACACCATAATCCCCCTTCCACCAAATGGTTTGGACCCGGCCATGACCAGGCGGGTGGAGTGTTTTTTTTCTCCTGCACCCCCTTCCTGAGTACCGGCGGGAATCTTTATACTCCTTTGTTTGCTTAGATTTTTGCTGGCCGCTAGGGGCGTGTACGTGGATTTACGCGTAGAATATGCAAATGATCAAGATACGCCTATTAACGAACGTATGCACGGCCGCTGCATGTAAGATACGCCGTTTACGTAAGGCGTTTTCAGGCGTAAAGATAAACCACCAAAAAGATGGCGCAGCCAATGTTAAGTATGGACGTCGGGACAGCCGTCGAATTTCACGTCGTTTGCGTAAGCCGATTCAGAATGAGGCTGGGCGTAGGTTACGTTCACGTCGAAAGCAAGGAGTATTTGCGACGTGATACTGAGCATGCGCGCGCATGTGCCGTACAATCGGTGTTTGATTTACATGTATGGTAATGAATTGTGAATTCATTACCATACAACACGCCCACTACATGCCTACTTTGAATTAGGCGCGCTTAGGCCGGGCCATTTGCGCTACGCCGACGTAACTTAGGAGGCAAGTGCTTTGTAAATACTGGGGTAGATTCAGAAAGCAATTACGCCTGCGTATCCATAGATACGCAGCGTAATTGCTAAGTAGCGCCGGCGTATCTACTTTCTGTGTTCAGGAACCTCGATACGCCGACTGTAGCCTAAGATATGACTGGCATAAGTCTCTTATGCCGTCGTATCTTAGGGTGCAATCTGCTGCTGGCCGCTAGGTGGCGCACCGGTAGTTGTCAGTGTAGAGTATGTAAATTGCATACTCACTAATAGCAGGAGCAGCCTTACGGCGAAAACGACGTAAAAAACGAGCGCCGGCCGCGCGTACGTTTGTGAATAAGCTGATTCACAAACATACGCGCGGCCGGCGCTCGTTTTTTACGTCGTTTTCGCCGTAAGGCTGCTCCTGCTATTAGGAGGCACAGCCAATGGTAAGTATGGACGTCGTTCGCGCGTCGCGATTTTCAAATTTTGCGTCGTTTGCGTAACTCGTTCGTGAATGGCGCTGGACGCCATTTACGTTCACGTCGAAGCCAATGACGTCCTTGCGACGTCATTTACCGCAATGCACGTCTGGAAATTTTCCCGACGGAGCATGCGCAATTTAAATGATCCACGCCCCCTATGGAATCATTTAAATTACGCGCGCTTACGCCGGCCCCTTTTACGAGACCCTGCCGCAAATTACGGAGCAAATGCTTCGTGAATGCAGCGTAGCTCGAGTAATTTACGGAGGCGTAGCGTAAAAACGATACGCTGCGCCGCCGGATCAGTGCGCGCCCCTCGCTGAATCTGGGCCTGTACTTGCCTCACTATCTTACGTCGGCGTAGTGCAAATGGGATGCGTTACGCCGACCTAAAGATAGGCGGCTCTACCTGAATCTGGCCGATTGTCTCCATATTTCTCCTCGGGGTCTGCAGAGGGATCTGGGAAAAGTCGGTGATGTGGAAGAAGAAGGAAGAGGACGCCATTGCTTTTCACAAATTCATTTATTTAAAAAAAAGAGAAGAAGAAAAAGAAGAAAGAAGAAAGAAAGAAGAAGAAGAAGAAGAAGGAGAAGAGAGAAGAGGAGAGAAGAATCTTCATCTGTGGAAGAGACTGAGAGAGGAAATAGAAGGGAAGTTCCGATCTTCCCGCAGGACATTCAATCCTTCACCTGGAAAATCCGGAGAGAGAAAAGAAAAGCTGTTAGAATAAGAAGTGTCCTCTCCTCACCTCAATCTCACCCAGCTCCGCTCTACAGCCCCCAGAAAGTATTACAACGTCCGCCATTTTATTCTCTAGGGTGTTAGAATAAAAAATATATATAATGTTTGGGGGTTCTAATTAGAGGCCGGTGCGGTCCGACAAGATCGCGCGGCGGGGGGCGCACGGAGACACAGGATGACCAAGGCGCCAGTTCGCGAATTCTAATTGCAATGGCGACCTGGCGCCCAGGGTTCGTTGAACCCTGCATTAAAGGTGGAGATTTGGGCCGGGTTCACATATGTGGGTGTGACCGGCTCTCATTGGACGCACTTCACACAGGTCTGGGGCGGCGCTCTTTCCCGTGTGAGTTTCTGGGTCCGGCTCAGGTGAGAATTCAGGCAAAAATATGATCGCTGACTGGAAGAGGAGGCAGATCGCTGATCCTTGTTAGTAAGAACAGACGATCTGTCTCTCCTCCCCTGTGTTTACACACATCCCCGCTCTGGCTCTCACGCCCGCCACCCACGCGCATCGGGTCCCCCGCCATGCAGGGCGCGCTTGCTATAACTATTTAAAGGGCCAACGTACAGCTACGGCGAGCCGACCTGCGGCTGTATAATGACAGCGGCTGGTCAGCAAGTGGTTAAAGCGATCGACTGATCTGACCAGATCCACCTCTGGAGGGAGTCTGTTCCACATTTTCACTCCTCTTACTGCGAAGAAACCTTTCCGTATTTGGAGATTAAATCTTTTTTCTCTAGAGCGCCCCCTTGTGAATTTGTGAATTTTTATTTTTTTATATTTATTGGAGTTGTAACATTGTACATCTTACTGGGGTAGATTCAGGTAGCAATTGCGTCTGCGTAACCATAGTTACGCAGCGCAATTGCTTAGTTGCGCTGGCGTAACGACGTTTCTGTATTCAGAAAGCTTGTTACGCCGACTGCAGCCTAAGATATGCGCGGCATAAGGCTCTTATACCATCGTATCTTAGGCTGCATTCTTACGATGGCCGCTAGGGGGCGTTCCCGTAGTGGTCAGCGTATAGTATGCAAATTGCATACTAACGCCGATTCACAACCCTACGTGACCCCTGCGTACGCGGTTTACGTCGTTTACGTTCGTCGGGTTCCGCGTAAGGCTGCTCCTGCTATTAACAGGGGCAGCCAATGCTACGTATACCTGTCGTTCCCGCGTCGCAAATTTAAAATTTAACGTTGTTTGCGTAAGTGAATCGTGAATGGCGCTGGACAAATGACGTCCTTGCGACGTCATTTGCCGCAATGAACGTCGGGAACGACGGAGCATGCGCACTACGTTCCACGCCCCCTACGGGATCATTTAAATTACGCGCCCTTACGCCAGCCAGTTTTAAGGAGCGCCCGCTCAAATTACGTAGCTACTGCTTCATGAATGAAGCGTAGCGCAGATAATTTGCGTAGGCGCATGGTAAAAACGGTATGCTGCGCCTCCGTAAGAAGTGCGCAGCGGTACCTGAATCTACCCCACTGTTTATTAGGTGAGTGCTGAACCCTTTATTGGTTTATTATACATGGATAACACTACGGGGGTCATTTACTAGAACGCCGCGGCGCTAATTAGCGCTGATCTTGAAATTTACTAATGTTCCGTCGCCGCTAATAGCGCTCTTTTTTATTCTCACGTTCGCCTGTTGATATTTTAATTGCCTAAAATGGGCGATATGATATGTCATAGTGCCCGCTGCCCGCCACTTCCCGGCGCTTTAGTAAATGACCCCCCAATATGTCGTCTACTGCGGCAGCGAAATGTTCAAAATGAGATTCGGTCCAACAACTCCGAGTATAAGAATGAAAAGTATCCAAAAACAAACATTTCATTTACAGGAAAACCTCGGACTGCGAGGATAATGCGTTCCGGAAACATGCTTGTAATCCAAAGCACTTGTGTATCAAAGCAGATTTCCCCATAAGAAATAATGGGAACTCAGATGATTGGTTCCACAACCATTTATTCAGAAGTCCTTCAGTTTATAGTCCATATAAAAAGATTCTAGCGATGTGATTGGTTGTGCGACCATAAAATGTCCACCAATGGAAGCCTCCGCAAGGGGATCAGAAGGAAAATCCAGCAGGAGCTCCAGAGTGTAAAAGAGAAGAGAGGCTCCGCCTCTAAGTGTAGCAATAAGTTGCTGAATGTTGTCCCTTCATTACATGTAACCATATTACTACACTTAGAGGCGGAGCCTCTCTTCTCTTTTATACTCAGGGGGCCGGATTCAGGTAGAATTGCGCTTTTTTTGCGGAGGCGCAGGGCAACGATTTTTCCCTGCGCCCCCGCAAATTTGCTCCTCTGCCCTCGATTCACGGAGCAGTAGCTCCGTAAATTGCGAGGGCGCGCCGGCAAAATTGCCCGGCGCTAGAGCACGCAATTTAAATGATCCCGTAGGGGGCGGGAACCATTTAAATTAGGCGCGCTCCCGCGCCGAGCGCAGAGCGCATGCTCCGTCGGGAAACTTTCCCGACGTGGATTGCGGCAAATGACGTCGCAAGGACGTCATTTGCTTCCCAGTGAACGTGAACGGCGTCCAGCGCCATTCACGAATCACTTACGCAAACGACGTGAAATTCAAATTTCACGACGCGGGAACGACGGGTATACTTTAGCATTGGCTGCCCCTGCTATTAGAAGGGGCAGCCTTACGCTAAAGACGCAGTACGGAAACGATGTAACTTGCGTACGCAGGGCTCGCGCAACATTGTGAATCGGTGTTAGTATGCAATTTGAATACTATACGCTGAGCACAATGGGAGCGCCCCCTAGCGGCCATCGCAAGAATGCAGCCTAAGATATGCGGGCATAAGAGCCTTATGCCACGCAGATTTTAGACTGCAGTCGGCGTTACGATGTTCCTGAATCAGGAGCAATCGTTACGCCGGGGCAAGCAAGCAATTGCGCTGCGTAACCTCTCGTCCACACTCTCGGTTTTCTCGGCAAGAACCAGAAAGTAAACTGCTGGCCGCGCTTTCTTGCCGAGCGTCTGGACGAGGCTTTGAGTTTTTTTGTCGAGATCCCGCTCTTTATCTTCTCGTCCGTGTTTTCTTGCCGTGAAACCCGAGTGTGTGTATACTTACCTCTCCATGGAAACCCGCGCATGCTCTATGAGACTTCGGCGCATGCGCGGTAGCTTCCAAGGCATAGTGTAGGGTGTAGCAAGATGGCAGCGACAGCATTGAATGTGACAAGCGCATGCTCATCGCGGTTGATGACGTCGCGGCGGATCTTTTGAAGGGCCATGTGTACACTCGGCAAACAAGAATCTCCCGGCGTGTGTACAGGGCTTTACGCCTTATTTTGCGGGGGTAGCACCGCCCCCCTCCCCCCCGCTTCTCAATTTGCGGCTAGTTCTCGGCTCCAAAATTCCTGATGACAGCCCTGAACATTCTGTCCTCAGGTGAAGCGCTGTGCAAATATGTAAAAAAAAACTGCAGCTACCACCGTTTTATTCTCCAGGGTGTCAGATAATGTTGGGGGGGGGGGGTCGGGGGGTCGGGGGGTTTAGATAATCTTCAGGCCTGAAATAATTTTTTAAACTGATGTGCAGAAAAAAAAAAAGGACCTATGAAGAGTTCTCCCTCTGAAGAGCGACGTACCTCCCTCTCGTTCCACACCGACACCGTCACCGAATATTTCTTCCCAGCGCCGTCCCAGGCGTTCAACACGAAGCTGACGGATCCGTCATGGAGGGTGACCTGCCTCTTCACCGTCACCTTCCCGTCCGGGAAAACCCGGAACCGGGTGTCATCGGGGGAGTAGAGGGCCCGGGGCCCCGAGGAGCAGGGATCGAAGGTCACTGCAACCCGAAAAAAGGGAAATCCGTTACATTCTTACAATCTCACTACAATCTGCGTTTTGGGGGGGGGGGGCACAAATAATACCGGACACCCCCCTCCCCCCTAATACCGGACACCCCCCTAATACCGGACACCCCTCCCCCTAATACCGGACACTCCCCTAATACCGGACACCCCTCCCCCCTAATACCGGACACTCCCCTCCCCCTAATACCGGACACTCCCCTGCCCCCTAATACCGGACACCCCCCCTCCCCCCTAATACCGGACACCCCCCTCCCCCCTAATACCGGACACTCCCCTCCCCCCTAATACCGGACACTCCCCTCCCCCCTAATACCGGACACCCCCCTCCCCCTAATACTGAACACCCCCCAATACCGGACACTCCCCTCCCCCCAATACCGGACACTCCCCTCCCCCCCAATACCGGACACCCCCCCCCAATACCGGACACTCCCCTCCCCCCAATACCGGACACTCCCCCCCCCAATACCGGACACCCCCTCCCCCCTAATACCAGACACCCCCCTCCCCCTAATACCGGACACCCCCCTCCCCCCTAATACCGGACACTCCCCTCCCCCTAATACCGGACACTCCCCTCCCCCCTAATACCGGACACCCCCTCCCCCCTAATACCGGACACTCCCCTCCCCCTAATACCGGACACTCCCCTCCCCCTTAATACTGAACACCCCCCTAATACCGGACACCCCCTCCCCCCTAATACCGGACACTCCCCTCCCCCCTAATACCGGACACTCCCCTCCCCCCTAATACCGGACACTCCCCTCCCCCCTAATACCGGACACCCCCCTCCCCCTAATACTGAACACCCCCCATACCGGACACTCCCCTCCCCCCAATACCGGACACTCCCCTCCCCCCAATACCGGACACCCCCCCCCCTAATACCGGACACTCCCCTCCCCCCAATACCGGACACTCCCCCCCCCTAATACCGGACACCCCCTCCCCCCTAATACCAGACACCCCCCCTCCCCCTAATACCGGACACCCCCCTCCCCCCTAATACCAGACACTCCCCTCCTCCCTAATACCGGACACTCCCCTCCCCCCTAATACCGGACACTCCCCTCCCCCTAATACCGGACACTCCCCCCCCTAATACCGGACACCCCCCTCCCCCTAATACCGGACACTCCCCTCCCCCCTAATATCGGACACCCCCCTCCCCCTAATATCGGACACTCCCCTCCCCCCAAATACCGGACACCCCCCTAATACCGGACACCCCCCTCCCCCCTAATACTGAACACCCCCCTCCCCCCTAATATCGGACACCCCCTCCCCCCTAATATCGGACACCCCCTCCCCCCTAATACTGAACACCCCCCTCCCCCCTAATATCGGACACCCCCTCCCCCCTAATATCGGACACCCCCTCCCCCCTAATACTGAACACCCCCCTCCCCCCTAATATCGGACACCCCCCTCCCCCTAATATCGGACACCCCCCTCCCCCTAATACTGTAATTCTGGATCCTCGCCCTGGGCGCTGGACGACCCGTCCCCGGCACTGAACAAAGCCGATCCCTCCATAGTGTGTACCTGTATGTCACCCTCCCCCCCCCCCATCATCTCACCTTTCCCCAGGACTCTTCCTCGTTCCAGAACCTTGCGGGTGACGGTGAAAGCATAGCGCTGCTCGGTAAATCCCGCCTCACACGGCGCCTCTGTGCTTCCATGGCACACCTACGGGAGCCAATAGGAGGAAAGTCACCCACAGGACACAATGTCACCCAATGTACACATTTCTAAATGACACAAATGTATCAACTTCCCCCCCCCGGGAGTAGAGGAGAGCCAATCAGGAACAAGCTGAGATTAGAGAACTCTCTGGGCCAGATTCTCAAAAGAGATACGCCGGCGTATCGCCTGATACGCCATCGTATCTCTGAGTCCGCCCGTCGTATCTCTGAGTTTTTTCGCCGCTAGGTGTCGCCGACGTCGTTTTCCCGATCGAGTATGCAAATTAGCTAGATACGCGAATTCCCGAACGTACGCCCGACCGACGCAGTGAAGTTACGACGTTTACGTAAGATTTGCGACGCGTAAAGTTGCCCCTGGGTATATAAGGGGCGCAGTCAATGTTAAGTATGGCCGTCGTTCCCGCGTCGAAATTTGAAAATGTATGTAGTTTGCGTAAGTCGTCCGTAAATGGCGCTGGACGCCATTTACGTTAACGTCGAAACCAATGACGTCCTTGCGGGGAAAACGGTCGTGTGCATGTTTTTCATTGAGGACAAGTTCTCAATTTCCTCGTCGGGCTGGTTTACGACGAGAAACACGTTCGTGTGTATGCTAAGAAACCCGCGCATGCTCAGAACAAAGTATGAGACGGGAGCGCACCTTCGGTAAAAGTAGCGTTCGTAATGGAGATCGCACATTAGTCAGGCTGTAACAGACTGAAAAGCGCGAATCGTCTATCACCAAACTTTTACTAACACGCGGTAACACGAGATCAGCAAAAGCAAAGGCTGCTTTTGCTGATCTCGTCACCGCGCTTGAGAACGACGGGATTTGTCTTGACCGTGTGTACGCAAGGAGAGCTTGTCGAGTTTCTCCACAATATATAAAAGATGCAGCGCTAAGATAAAGTCCAAATAAAAATCACGCAGGGCGGGATAGCAGGACGCCTCCACCAACGGTAGTAATGGCCGCTCACCTCACAAATATCACCCTCCGTAAGGTCAAAAATCGCTTTCCCACAAGCCTGACAAGGAACTCGCCGAGGAAAACGACGCGTCTTTTCTGACAAGTTCCTCGTTGGTATGTATGAGGCCTCAGTCACGTTCTGTGAGGGGTGCACATACTTATTCCACTAAGGCTGCATTCACACCTGAGCGTCGGTCGTTTTTTTTGGGCGTTTTTTCCGGCGTTTTGTCGCGCGTATTCATGCTTATTTGCGCGTTTGCATACAGCGTCGTCTGACGTTTTTGTACTTCAATGTTTTTTATTTTAGCCAATAGGAAAAATGATCATCTTTTCATCACTTGTTGCTATGTTGGTAGATTTTTTTTATCTTCTGCCTGGGTGAAAAGTTCTATTGATTAAAGCGACGAAACGCCTGTAGCAAACGCCCGTTGTCGCGCAAGTCGCACGATACGCGCGACAAAAAAGGGTCCGGAACTTTTTTTGGCTACAGGCGTATCGGCGTGCAGATGTGAACCGTCTCCATAGACTTTAATGTATTTTGGTCCCTCTGGCGTTTGTGAGCGTCGCGCTACAGGCGACAAAACGCCTAGGTGTGAATGGGCTCTTTGGCTGCATTCACACCTGAGCGTCGGTCGTTTTTTTTGGGCGTTTTTTTCCGGCGTTTTTCCGCGCGTATTCATGCTTATTTGCGCGTTTACATACAGCGTTGTCCGACGTTTTTGTACTTCAACGTTTTTTATTTTAGCCAATAGGAAAAATTATCATCTTTTCATCACTTGTTGGTAGATTTTTTTTATCTTCTGCCTGGGCGACAAGTTCTATTGATTAAAGCGACGAAACGCCCATAGCAAGCGCCCGTTGTCGCGCAAGTCACTTGAATCGAGCGTTTCCATTACTTTCTATGGGAAATGGAAACGCTCAAATACGCCCAAACCGCCCGATACGCGCGACAAAAAAGGTCGATTATAGGACGCTCCTCTGATATTCCTCTATTGGAGACGTTTCCCCCTGCGGGGAATGAGAAGTTTTGTGGTGACCCCCTCCCCCACCCCCGGGATGACCTACGACCCCCCCACACCCCGGGGTGACCTACGACCCCCCACACCCCGGGGTGACCTACGACCCCCCCACACCCCGGGAAACATCAGAAATAAAGTTTTCTCACCTGGATCAGGGAGACGAGGAGAAGACAGCCGAGCTTCATCCTGCACACGTCTTCCAGTAACTGAAGAGTCCTCCCTCCCCCTTCATAGGGATGTGGCAAGAGGGAAGCCCTCCAGCTGTTTAAGTGATTACAGATGTGAGAGGGCCGAGCCCCCCTCCCCCCAGCCTGCCCCCCCCCTCACTGGAGGCTCCGGGGCCCCTTATCACCGAGAGGTTCATTTGAATTAGGCGCGCTATTTGCGCTTTGTGAATACAGCACTTGCCTCTCTGACTTACGGCGGCGTAGCGTAAATACGATACGCTGCGCCGCCTTAAAGATGCGGCGCTCTCTCTGAATCTGGCTATTCGTCTCCATACACACTATTCGATTTTCTGCAGATTTTTGTGTTCAGATTTAATAAAACCTCAGAGAGATTGGGGGGCTCTGCAGTAACAGGAGATTGGGGGGCTCTGCATAACAGCAGATTGGGGGGCTCTGCAGTGGAGATTGGGGGGGGGGTGCTCTGCAGTGGAGATTGGGGGGCTCTGTGGTGGAGATTGGGGGGCTCTGCGGTGGAGATTGGGGGGCTCTGCAGTAACAGGAGATTGGGGGGCTCTGCGGTGGAGATTGGGGGGCTCTGCGGTGGAGATTGGGGGGCTCTGTGGTGGAGATTGGGGGGCTCTGCGGTGGAGATTGGGGGGCTCTGCGGTGGAGATTGGGGGGCTCTGCAGTAACAGGAGATTGGGGGGCTCTGCGGTGGAGATTGGGGGGGGGGTGCTCTGCAGTGGAGATTGGGGGCTCTGTGGTGGAGATTGGGGGGCTCTGCGGTGGAGATTGGGGGGGGGCTCTGCAGTGGAGATTGGGGTGCTCTGTGGTGGAGATTGGGGGGCTCTGCAGTAACAGGAGATTGGGGGGCTCTGCAGTGGAGATTGGGGGGGGGGGGGGTGCTCTGCAGTGGAGATTGGGGGCTCTGTGGTGGAGATTGGGGTGCTCTGTGGTGGAGATTGGGGTGCTCTGCAGTGGAGATTGGGGGGCTCTGCAGTGGAGATTGGGGTGCTCTGTGGTGGAGATTGGGGGGCTCTGCAGTAACAGGAGATTGGGGGGCTCTGCGGTGGAGATTGGGGGGGGGGGTGCTCTGCAGTGGAGATTGGGGGCTCTGTGGTGGAGATTGGGGGGCTCTGCGGTGGAGATTGGGGGGGGCTCTGCAGTGGAGATTGGGGTGCTCTGTGGTGGAGATTGGGGGGCTCTGCAGTAACAGGAGATTGGGGGGCTCTGTGGTGGAGATTAGGGGGGGGGGGTGCTCTGCAGTGGAGATTGGGGGCTCTGTGGTGGAGATTGGGGGGGGGGTGCTCTGCTCCTTGCACCGCTCATTGGTCTTCACCATCGTGGGGTTCGGACTGTCTGAGGTTGTGGACAGGAGGCGTCTTTTATACTCAGTGCCGGCCCAAGACATTGTGCTGCCTGGTACCAAGAATGAAATGCTGCCCCTCCCCCCCAAAAAAAAATCACGCCCACCAAAATTCCCCCCCACATCCATTATTTTATATCATGATAACTAAAGAGGACCTGTCATGGCTCTATACATGTATATAGGAGTATAAAGAGGGCCTGTCATGGCTCTATACATGTATATAGGAGTATAAAGAGGACCTGTCATGGCTCTATACATGTATAGGAGTATAAAGAGAACCTGTCATGGCTCTATACATGTATATAGGAGTATAAAGAGGACCTGTCATTGCTCTATACATGTATATAGGAGTATAAAGAGGACCTGTCATGTCTCTATACATGTATAGGAGTATAAAGAGGACCTGTCATGTCTCTATACATGTATATAGGAGTATAAAGAGGACCTGTCATGGCTCTATACATGTATATAGGAGTATAAAGAGGGCCTGTCATGGCTCTATACATGTATATAGGAGTATAAAGAGGACCTGTCATGGCTCTATACATGTATATAGGAGTATAAAGAGGACCTGTCATGGCTCTATACATGTATATAGGAGTATAAAGAGGACCTGTCATGGCTCTATACATGTATATAGGAGTATAAAGAGGACCTGTCATGTCTCTATACATGTATAGGAGTATAAAGAGGACCTGTCATGGCTCTATACATGTATATAGGAGTATAAAGAGGGCCTGTCATGGCTCTATACATGTATATAGGAGTATAAAGAGGACCTGTCATGGCTCTATACATGTATATAGGAGTATAAAGAGGACCTGTCATGGCTCTATACATGTATATAGGAGTATAAAGAGGACCTGTCATGGCTCTATACATGTATATAGGAGTATATAGAGGACCTGTCATGGCTCTATACATGTATATAGAAGTATAAAGAGGACCTGTCATAGCTCTATACATGTATATAGGAGTATAAAGAGGACCTGTCATGGCTCTATACATGTATATAGGAGTATAAAGAGGACCTGTCATGGCTCTATACATGTATATAGGAGTATAAAGAGGACCTGTCATGGCTCTATACATGTATATAGGAGTATAAAGAGGACCTGTCATGGCTCTATACATGTATATAGGAGTATATAGAGGACCTGTCATGGCTCTATACATGTATATAGGAGTATAAAGAGGACCTGTCATGGCTCTATACATGTATATAGGAGTATAAAGAGGACCTGTCATGGCTCTATACATGTATATAGGAGTATAAAGAGGACCTGTCATGGCTCTATACATGTATATAGGAGTATAAAGAGGACCTGTCATGGCTCTATACATGTATATAGGAGTATAAAAAGAGGACCTGTCATGGCTCTATACATGTATATAGGAGAATAAAGAGGACCTGTCATGGCTCTATACATGTATATAGGAGTATAAAGAGGACCTGTCATGGCTCTATACATGTATAGGACTATAAAGAGGTCATGTCATGGCTCTATACATGTATATAGGAGTGGAGGAGGAGGAGCCTCTTATAAAAGAAGATACAGGTAATGAGTGGAGGAGGAGGAGCCTCTTATAAAAGAAGATACAGGTAATGAGTGGAGGAGGAGGAGCCTCTTATAGAAGAAGATACAGGTAATGAGTGGAGGAGGAGGAGCCTCTTATAGGAGAAGATACAGGTAATGAGTGGAGGAGGAGGAGCCTCTTATAGAAGAAGATACAGGTAATGAGTGGAGGAGGAGGAGCCTCTTATAGAAGAAGATACAGGTAATGAGTGGAGGAGGAGGAGCCTCTTATAGAAGAAGATACAGGTAATGAGTGGAGGAGGAGGAGCCTCTTATAGAAGAAGATACAGGTAATGAGTGGAGGAGGAGTCTCTTATAGAAGAAGATACAGGTAATGAGTGGAGGAGGAGGAGCCTCTTATAGGAGAAGATACAGGTAATGAGTGGAGGAGGAGGAGCCTCTTATAGAAGAAGATACAGGTAATGAGTGGAGGAGGAGGAGCCTCTTATAGGAGAAGATACAGGTAATGAGTGGAGGAGGAGGAGCCTCTTATAGAAGAAGATACAGGTAATGAGTGGAGGAGGAGGAGCCTCTTATAGAAGAAGATACAGGTAATGAGTGGAGGAGGGAGGAGCCTCTTATAGAAGAAGATACAGGTAATGAGTGGAGGAGGGAGGAGCCTCTTATAGGAGAAGATACAGGTAATGAGTGGAGGAGGAGGAGCCTCTTATAGAAGAAGATACAGGTAATGAGTGGAGGAGGAGGAGCCTCTTATAGAAGAAGATACAGGTAATGAGTGGAGGAGGAGGAGCCTCTTATAGAAGAAGATACAGGTAATGAGTGGAGGAGGAGGAGCCTCTTATAGAAGAAGATACAGGTAATGAGTGGAGGAGGAGGAGCCTCTTATAGAAGAAGATACAGGTAATGAGTGGAGGAGGAGGAGCCTCTTATAGAAGAAGATACAGGTAATGAGTGGAGGAGGAGTCTCTTATAGAAGAAGATACAGGTAATGAGTGGAGGAGGAGGAGCCTCTTATAGGAGAAGATACAGGTAATGAGTGGAGGAGGAGGAGCCTCTTATAGAAGAAGATACAGGTAATGAGTGGAGGAGGAGGAGCCTCTTATAGGAGAAGATACAGGTAATGAGTGGAGGAGGAGGAGCCTCTTATAGAAGAAGATACAGGTAATGAGTGGAGGAGGAGGAGCCTCTTATAGAAGAAGATACAGGTAATGAGTGGAGGAGGGAGGAGCCTCTTATAGAAGAAGATACAGGTAATGAGTGGAGGAGGGAGGAGCCTCTTATAGGAGAAGATACAGGTAATGAGTGGAGGAGGAGGAGCCTCTTATAGAAGAAGATACAGGTAATGAGTGGAGGAGGAGGAGCCTCTTATAGAAGAAGATACAGGTAATGAGTGGAGGAGGAGGAGCCTCTTATAGGAGAAGATACAGGTAATGAGTGGAGGAGGAGGAGCCTCTTATAGAAGAAGATACAGGTAATGAGTGGAGGAGGAGGAGCCTCTTATAGAAGAAGATACAGGTAATGAGTGGAGGAGGGAGGAGCCTCTTATAGAAGAAGATACAGGTAATGAGTGGAGGAGGGAGGAGCCTCTTATAGGAGAAGATACAGGTAATGAGTGGAGGAGGAGGAGCCTCTTATAGAAGAAGATACAGGTAATGAGTGGAGGAGGAGGAGCCTCTTATAGAAGAAGATACAGGTAATGAGTGGAGGAGGAGGAGCCTCTTATAGGAGAAGATACAGGTAATGAGTGGAGGAGGAGGAGCCTCTTATAGAAGAAGATACAGGTAATGAGTGGAGGAGGAGGAGCCTCTTATAGAAGAAGATACAGGTAATGAGTGGAGGAGGAGGAGCCTCTTATAGGAGAAGATACAGGTCTGTGTGAGACGGAAATCTCGCTTGTTTGAGACCAAATACTTATTTTCCACCAAAATGTGATTGGATTGTCTCTCATAGTTGAGGTCTACCTATGATGATTACAGGCCCCTCCCCTCTTTATAAGTGGGGGGGGGGAGAAGTCGCACAATTGGTGGGGAATAAATACTTTTTTGCCGCGCTGTATATTATATACTGGCGCAGTGATATTCCGTCCCACTAGGGGGCGCACACTTACAACAAATACAATTCATATCCTGCTGGTGATTTGCTCTCATTCTTTTGCCTCCTACAAACGATCAGAAAATCCGACGAATCGATCGTGCGATAATCTGAACGCTGGTACGCGGCTTTCAAGAGCCGATCACAAGAGTTCATCTGAAATTATCCGATGGGACAAACAGGAACATTTTTCTCGTATGACGTCACAACGAACGATTTTTGTTTGATCAGTACAGGATTCGTCCGGAGAAGAGCGAGACGCGCATGCTCAGAAACGAAAGAACACAACACATGACTTCCGAAGTTATATTCTGTCATAGAAGAATTTTGTAACTTTAGTATCTCTTCATTTTCCATATGGAGGCGAGCGCAAAAATAAAAACGGACGATCGTTCCTCCGATCGTCTCATCGAGTGGCGCAGATTCTGGGGAATAGTGGGGGAGGGGAGGGGAATCCATTTCATGACTGAAAAGTTACTATTAACAAGAGGAATGTGCGCCACCTAGTGGCTGCCTGAGGTTATAGATTTATTAGAAGATTTTTCCTTTTATATTTATTACTAATTTTATATATTATTGTTTTTTATTCTAATTCTGGATGAAATTCTCTGACAGCTCTTTGATGGGAACAAATTGGATCCGATTTCTAAGCAATTTGGCATTTTATTATTTATATAGAAGAGAACTTTGGGAGCTAACAGAGGGCCAGATTCAGTAAGCAATTGCGCCTGTGTAACCATAGGTTATGCAGCGCAATTGCTTACTTGCTCCGGCGTAGCGAATGCTCCTGATTCAGAGAACTCGTTACGCCGACTGCAGCCTAAAATTTGCGTGGCATAAGGCTCTTATGCCACGCAGATTTTAGGCTGCATTCTTGCGTTGGCCGCTAGGGGGCGCTCCCATTGTGATCAGCGTATAGTATGCAAATTGCATACTAACACCGATTCACAAAGTTGCGCGGGCCCTGCGTACGCAAGGTACGGAGTTTCCGTACGGCATCTTTAGCGTAAGGCTGCTCCTGCTAATAGCAGGCGCAGCCAATGCTAAAGTATAGCCGCCCTTCCCGCGACGTGAAATTTGAATTTCACGTCGTTTGCGTAAGTGATTCGTGAATGGCGCTGGACGCCATTCACGTTCACTTTGAAGCAAATGACGTCCTTGCGACGTCATTTGCCGACTTGCTGTATATATATATGGGGGGGGGGGGGGTGATGAGAAAGCTGTGTGTGTATATATATATTGGGGGGGCTCTCTGTATATATGGGGGGGGGGGAAAGCTGTGTGTATATATATATTGGGGGGGGGCTCTCTGTATATATGGGGGGGGGAAAGCTGTGTGTATATATATATTGGGGGGGGGGCTCTCTGTATATATGGGGGGGGGGGAGCTGTGTGTATATATATTGGGGGGGGGGGGCTCTCTGTATATATGGGGGGGGGGAAGCTGTGTGTATATATATTGGGGGGGGGGCTCTCTGTATATATGGGGGGGGGGAAGCTGTGTGTATATATATATTGGGGGGGGGCTCTCTGTATATATGGGGGGGGGGGGGCTGTGTGTATATATATTGGGGGGGGGGGGGCTCTCTGTATATATGGGGGGGGGGAAGCTGTGTGTATATATATTGGGGGGGGGGCTCTCTGTATATATGGGGGGGGGAAAGCTGTGTGTATATATATATTGGGGGGGGGCTCTCTGTATATATGGGGGGGGAAAGCTGTGTGTATATATATATTGGGGGGGGGGCTCTCTGTATATATGGGGGGGGGGGAAGCTGTGTGTATATATATATTGGGGGGGGGCTCTCTGTATATATGGGGGGGGGGAAGCTGTGTGTATATATATTGGGGGGGGGGCTCTCTGTATATATATTGGGGGGGGGCTCTCTGGATATATATATTGGGGGGGGGCTCTCTGTATATATATTGGGGGGGGGGCTCTCTGTATATATAGGGGGGCTCTCTGTATATATATTGGGGGGGGGCTCTCTGGATATATATATATGGGGGGGGCTCTCTGTATATATATTGGGGGGGGGGCTCTCTGTACATATGGACTTTCTCGGTACTGATGACACAAGTAGATTCAGTAACATAAACAAATATTCATTTAGAAACAGAACTTGTGCCGATCGGCCTCACACTAGTTCCAGCAGAGGATCAGACGGAAACCCGCATGGAGCCTTTCTGCTCCTTCTTCCCCTTTCTCCCTCCGGGGTTTTCCTTGCGTTGTTTCGCACACACCGTACCCTTTATTCACGTGGTGCCCCCTATCCTTTTATATAACATTCATTAGTACTTATTATTTCTCCTAATATTATTATTCTAAGTAAGGGGGCTCTCTGGGGACCCTGATGTAAGGGGGGCTCTCTGGGGACCCTGGTGTAGGGGGGGCTCTCTGGGGACCCAGATGTAAGGGGGGCTCTCTGGGGACCCTGATGTAAGGGGGCTCTCTGGGGACCCTGATGTAAGGGGGGCTCTCTGGGGACCCTGATGTAAGGGGGCTCTCTGGGGACCCTGATGTAAGGGGGCTCTCTGGGGACCCTGATGTAAGGGGGGCTCTCTGGGGACCCTGATGTAAGGGGGGCTCTCTGGGGACCCTGATGTAAGGGGGCTCTCTGGGGACCCTGATGTAAGGGGGGCTCTCTGGGGACCCTGATGTAAGGGGGGCTCTCTGGGGACCCTGATGTAAGGGGGGGGCTCTCTGGGGACCCTGATGTAAGGGGGGCTCTCTGGGGACCCTGATGTAAGGGGGGCTCTCTGGGGACCCTGATGTAAGGAGGGCTCTCTTGAGAAACTGATGTAAGGGGGCTCTCTGGGGACCCTGATGTAAGGAGGGCTCTCTTGAGAAACTGATGTAAGGGGGGGCTCTCTGGGGACCCTGATGTTAGGGGGCTCTCTGGGGACCCTGATGGAAGTGGGGGCTCTCTGGGGACCCTGATGTAAGGGGGCTCTCTGGGGACCCTGATGTAAGGGGGGCTCTCTGGGGACCCTGATGTAAGGGGGGGCTCTCTGGGGACCCTGATGTAAGTGGGGGAGGGCTCTCTGGGGACCCTGGTGTAAGGGGGGGCTCTCTGGGGACCCTGATGTAAGGGGGGCTCTCTGGGGACCCTGATGTAAGTGGGGGCTCTCTGGGGACCCTGATGTAAGTGGGGCTCTCTGGGGACCCTGATGTAAGGGGGGCTCTCTGGGGACCCTGATGTAAGGGGGGCTCTCTGGGGACCCTGATGTAAGTGGGGGGCTCTCTGGGGACCCTGATGTAAGTGGGGGGCTCTCTGGGGACCCTGATGTAAGGGGGAGGCTCTCTGGGGACCCTGATGTAAGTGGGGGGCTCTCTGGGGACCCTGATGTAAGTGGGGGGCTCTCTGGGGACCCTGATGTAAGGGGGAGGCTCTCTGGGGACCCTGATGTAAGGGGGGCTCTCTGGGGACCCTGGTGTAAGGAGGGGTCTCTTGAGAAACTGATGTAAGGGGGGGCTCTCTGTATATATGGGGGGGGGCTCTCTGTATATATATATATATATATATGGGGGGGAAGCTGTGTGTATATATATGGGGGGGGGAAGCTGTATATATATAGGGGGGGCTCTCTCTGTATATATGGGGGGGTGATGGGAAAGCTGTGTGTATATATGGGGGGGGCTCTCTGTATATATATGGGGGGGGGGAAGCTGTGTGTATATATAGGGGGGGCTCTCTGTATATATATGGGGGGCTCTGTATATATGGGGGGGCTCTGTATATATATATATATGGGGGGGAAGCTGTGTGTATATATAGAGGGGGGGCTCTCTGTATATATATGGGGGGGGGCTCTCTGTATATATATATGGGGGGCTCTCTGTATATATAGGGGGCTCTGTGTATATAGAGGGGGGGCTCTGTATATTGGGGGGGGAAGCTGTGTGTATATATATGGGGGGGGCTCTCTGTATATATATAGGGGGGGCTCTGTATATATATAGGGGGCTCTGTATATATATATGGGGGGGCTCTCTGTATATATATGGGGGGGGCTCTCTGTATATATATAGGGGGGCTCTGTATATATATAGGGGGGCTCTGTATATATATAGGGGGGGCTCTGTATATATATATGGGGGGAAAGCTGTATATATATATGGGGGGCTCTCTGTATATATATATATGGGGGGCTCTCTGTATATATATATATGGGGGGCTCTCTGTATATATAGGGGGCTCTGTGTATATAGAGGGGGGGCTCTGTATATTGGGGGGGGAAGCTGTGTGTGTATATATAAGGGGGGGCTCTCTGTATATATATAGGGGGGGCTCTCTGTATATATATGGGGGGGAAGCTGTGTGTGTATATATAAGGGGGGGCTCTCTGTAAATATATGGGGGGGGGAAGCTGTATATATATATTGGGGGGGTGATGGGAAAGCTGTGGTGTACACTGATCTCCAGTCACAGTCACCGCGTTGTAGCATGGAGATCCGTCACGTGATGATGTCACTCAGGGGGAGGGGGCGGGACCCTTGGGAGGGAGGGATTGAGTGACACCCGGAGCAGCCAATCAGCGGGCGCACCTGCCTACGTCACCGGGCGCCGGGCTCACCTGGGATCCTCAGTGATAAAGAGAAGCGGCGAGGAGACGGACGGAGACCGGAGAGATGGAGGGACACCGCGCGCTGTGCCTGGCCGCCGCCGTCATCTACCTCCTGCAGGTAAGTGTCCCCGGGGGGAGGGGAGCGCTGTACTTTTATTATCCGAACTTTATATTCCGGTGTGGGGGAGGGGTTTGTGCAGAGGTAGGTAGTTGGGGGGAGGGGTCGGTAGGTACATTGTATCCTCTCTCCTCTATGGATACATCGGATTTATATCGGGGGTCGGTTCTCTATTATTGATGATCGGATCTTCCTCTGTCTATCAATGTTTTCCTTTCTCATCTGATTGGACGATCCTCCCCCCGGCGGTCGGTCTGCTGTGTATGGGGGGGGGGGGGAGATTACAAACTTTCGGGAAATCTCCTAAGTATAACATTTTGCACAAATCTGATGATTCGTATAAAACTGGGGGGGGGGGCTCTGAAAATCTGTATATAAACAAACAATTTACACTGCATGGGGGGGGGGGGTTTAACTTTTTGCATTTAAAAACAAATGTTGCTCCGGACCCCCCAATGTACGATGTGTCAAAGGACCCCCCCCCCCAATGGACAAGGTGTCAGAGGAACCCCCCATGGACAATAGGCACGTGCACATTGTAGGACGGTCGGCAGGGGTTGTGCACATTGTAGGGCAAAGGGTGTGCACATTGTAGAGCGGTCGGCGGGGGGCGTGCACGTTTCGGGTCGGCGGGGGCACGCACATTGTAGGACGGTGGGTGTGCATGTTTCGGGACAGTGGGCGGGGGGGGGCGCGCACATTGTAGGGATGGTGGGCGGGGGCGTGCACATTGTAGGGCGGGGGCGTGCACATTGTAGGGCGAGGGCGTGCACATTGTAGGGCTGGGGCGTGCACATTGTGGGACGGTGGGCGCGCTCATTGTAGGACGGGGGTGTGCATGTTTCGGGGCGTGCACGTTGTAGGGCGGGGGGGCGTGCACGTTGTAGGGCGTGCACGTTGTAGGGCGGTGGGCGTGCGCGTTTCGGGACAGTGGGCGTGCGCGTTGTAGGGCGGGGGGTGTGCATGTTTTGGGGCGTGCACGTTGCAGGGCAGGGGGCGTGCATGTTTTGGGATGGTGGGCGGGGGCGTGCGCGTTGTAGGGCGGGGGCATGCATGTTGTAGGGCAGGGGGCGTGCATGTTTTGGGATGGTGGGCGGGGGCGTGCACATTGTAGGGCGGGCGCGTTGTAGGGCGGGGGCGTGCACGTTGTAGGGCAGGGGGCGTGCATGTTTCGGGATGGTGGGCGGGGGCGTGCACATTGTAGGGCGGGGGCATGCACGTTGTAGGGCAGGGGGCGTGCATGTTTCGGGATGGTGGGCGGGGGCGTGCACATTGTAGGGCGGGGGCGTGCACGTTGTAGGGCAGGGGCGTGCATGTTTTGGGATGGTGGGCGGGGGCGTGCACATTGTAGGGCGGGGGCATGCACGTTGTAGGGCAGGGGGCGTGCATGTTTCGGGATGGTGGGCGGGGGCGTGCACATTGTAGGGCGGGGGCGTGCATATTGTGGGATGGTGGGCGGGGGCGCGCACATTGTAGAATCCTCTAATGGATTGCATGTTTTTGTGTTTTATAGGTTTTGCCGTCATCGTGCGAATCTCCTTCGGAATGTCGCCCAGGATTCTCCTCCAACGAGTTCATCATCACCACGGAGCGCAAAGAGATCAGGAAGGACAAGAAGTTGGGAAAAGGTACGGTGAAGTGGCTCCTCCTCCCGCTTGTAGAGGCTCCTCCCACATACAGCCCGTGTACCAAGATGGCGGCGACGAGCGTCACTTTTGTTGCGTATTCTGATGGGATTTGATATTCCGGTTTCCTTAAATATTTTAGTGTTGGATGGTTGGAATGTGCCTCTGTGTTTTTTCTTGGCGCTGGGAAATTTTTAGCCGGTGTCCTCCCCTCCCCCATCGTCTCCCTATCTACCCTCGGAGGAGGAAATGTAAACCTCGGTTATCTCTTAGATCGATCATTTGAGTGTTGGGAGTTTTTGTTGCTTTGTTCTGTAGATGAGGCAACACTCAGAGTAGCGGCTCCTCTCCGATCTTCCTATATAAACGATCGGTGTGTGGGAGGAGCGCGGTGTGTGGGAGGAGCGCAGAGCACACAATCAGTGTTGGGACCTCCGACACACAACACATGGAATGCGATCGTGTCGCTGAGCCTTGGATTGCATGCGATTTCTACGCCATTCCCATCCCGCAGTTTGGAGAGCACAGCTCTATCATATGATGGGGGGGGTCTTCACCCACAGCCCCAGACTGAGTAGGGTTGTCACCTCATCCCTTTAAACCCGATCACCTTTTTCATCATTAATGTTTGGTTAGTTCAATATCCTCACCTCTTCGGGGACCAAAGAATTGAAGTGGGGGGAGAATTTAGCCGTGAAATACACAGGTTCTGAGGATGATGAAGGTGGAGATTAAACTCACTCTGTGCCTCATCTGCATTAAAGCCTCAGAACCCGTGTACTTCATGGCTCCATTCTCCCCCCACTTCAATTCTTTGGTCCCCGAAGAGGTGGGGATATTGAACTAACCAAACATTAATGGAGATAAAGATGTGATCGGGTTTATAGGAATGAGGTGACAACCCTGACACCGAGGAGAGTGACCGTTATTTTGTGTTTCTTCCATTTGTGAATAATCCCACCAGCTGTTGTCTCCTCCCACCAAGCTGTTGTCTCCTCCCACCAAGCTGATTGGCGAGGGTCTTGTAGCCCATTCCAGCCTTGTGTAGATCTCCAATCTTCTCCCCGACATCCTCTGACAGATCTTTGGTCTCCCCCATGGTGGAGAGATTGGAATCTGATTCTGTGGAAAGGTGTCTTCTATACAGGAAACAAGCTGAGTTTAGGAGCACTCCCTATAAGAGAGACAGAGTGCTCCTAATCTCAGCTTGTTGCCTGTATAGAAGAGAGTTCTCTAATCTCAGCTTGTTCCCTGTATAGAAGACACCTGGGACCAGAAATCTTGCTGATTGATTGGGGTGCACATACTTATTCCCCTCACGGAGTGTAATGAGGACGCTGAGTGGCCGCAAGGGAATTGATCATAGCGGGGGGGGAGGGGTACAAGTGCTGGAAAAGGGGGGGAGGGGTACAAGTGCTGAAAACGTAGCGATTGATAAAGATAATTGATGATTCCTCTGAGAACATTTCTCTGGTGCAGGATCTCAAACGGACGGCCCTCCAGCTGTTGCAGAACTACAAGTCCCATCATGCCTCTGCCTGTGGGAGGAGTCATGCTTGTCTTTGTCAGCGGCTTGCAATGCATCATGGGACTTGTAGTTCTGCAACAGCTGGAGGGCCGCAGGTTGGGACCCCCTGGTGTAAAGTCTCTATGAATGGAAACGGTCCGTTGTTTACATTTCTTGGCTGCTGATCTCCTGCCGCCTTTTTCAGCTACTTCACGTCTCATGCAGCGTGTCGGAGGCACATCATCTCTGTACTGTCCTCTGATTGGTCGGTGGATCACACCTGTCAGCATGGGTGACGCCACAACGCATCATAGTGCACGTGGACGCCCCCGGGGGAGGGACCTCCCGCATGCATAAAACGCACAGATTCTGGTGTTGTGGCCCCCGGAGGTCTCATTTCCTGTCCTGGGGGGAGGGGGAGATTTACTAACACTGGAGAGTGAAAAATCTGGTGCAGCTCCTCATGAGAACCAATCAGCTTCTTCCGTGAAGCTTTGACAATAAAACCTGGAAGCTGATTGGCCGCCACGCAGAGCTGCACCAGATTCTGTGTCCTCCTATCAGCTTCCAGGTTTTATTATCAAAGCTTCATTGAAGAAGTTGAAGTCAGAAGCTGATTGGTTCCCTCGCGGAGCTGCGTAGAAAGTCAGAAGCTGATTGGCCGCCTCGCAGAGCTGCGTAGAGAGTCAGAAGCTGATTGGCCGCCTCGCAGAGCTGCCCCAGATTTCTCTCTCCATTGTTAGTAAATCTCTTTTTATAGAACTTTTAGTTTTTTATCATACGTGAGATTTCTCTATTTTTTCTCCATTTGTCGGTTGGAATGTGGCGGTTGTGCGTTTTTTTTCTTCTGGCGGTTGCTCTTCGGACGCGGTTGGCGAACGTCGTGGAATTTTTAAATGTTTGAAATCTTGCATTGTGGGTTTGTTGCGGAGTTCACAGGAAAACAACCTGTGCGTCGGTTCTCACCCCTCCCCCACCCTCGCATTCCGCAGATCGGGTTACCTGTCCGGGGACATCGATCGTCTTCCTCCCAGCCGCTGTTTTGTCACCTAGTTTCTGTTGTGTCTTATTCTCCCCCCCCCCCCCCGTGTGATACTCCATCCCGCAGCCTGGGGGGGGGGGGATATCAGATCTCCTCCTATGGGGGGGTCATGCTGCATTCCTCAGTTGTCTGGGGGGGGGGGGGGTCAGTAGATCTCTTCCTATGGGGGGCCATGCTGCATTCCTTGGTTGTCTGGGTGGGGGGGTGGATCAGTAGATCTCCTCCTATGGGGGGCCATGCTGCATTCCTTGGTTGTCTGGGGGGGGGGGGGGGGTGGATCAGTAGATCTCCTCCTATGGGGGGCCATGCTGCATTCCTCAGTTGTCTGGAGGGGGGGGGGGGTCAGTAGATCTCTTCCTATGGGGGGCCATGCTGCATTCCTTGGTTGTCTGGGGGGGGGGTGGATCAGTAGATCTCCTCCTATGGGGGGCCATGCTGCATTCCTCAGTTGTCTGGGGGGGGGGGGGGAGATCAGTAGATCTCTTCCTGGGGGGGGGGTCATGCTGCATTCCTCAGTGGTCTGGGGGGGGGGGGGATCAGTAGATCTCCTCTGGGGGGGCCATGCTGCATTCCTCAGTTGTCTGGGGGGGGGGGATCAGTAGATCTCCTATGGGGGGGTCATGCTGCATTCCTCAGTTGTCTGGGGGGGGGGGTCAGTAGATCTCCTCCTATGGGGGGGGGGCATGCTGCATTCCTCAGTTGTCTGGGGGGGGGGTCAGTAGATCTCCTCCTTTGGGGGGGTCATGCTGCACTCCTCAGTTGTTGGGGGGGGGGGGGGGTCTGACCTTGGATGGCTCCATGTTTTCGGAGGCCTTTATCTTATCGGGAGGAATGTTTGGCTTCTTTCTCTTCTTGTTTCTGATTTTTAGCCTTTTTTTCTCTCGTTAGTTCTGGATGTTCTTTTGGTTTCTTTAACCTTTTCCTGTCTCAGGACTGACCTCAGAGGTCAGAATAATTTGGGGGGGGGGGGGGCTGTGGAATGTGCCCCTCCACTGACAGCTATAGATCTTGGCTGGCAGCTGTAATATTTTGGGGGAGGGGCCCTATCATTGCCCGCTGACCTCGGTGGCCCTCTATAGGCATCCCGTTGTCTGCAGTGAAATGCCTCATTATCCCGGATGGGGGGGGGGTCTTTGAAGCATTGATGATAGTTGGATGGGTCCAGGCAATGACTGCTCTTCCAATAAATGTGCCTTCCCCCCTCACCCTGTGCCCCCCCCCCCCGTGGTGCTGTCCCTTCCCCCCTCACCCTGTGCCCCCCCCCCCCGGGGTGCTGTCCCTTCCCCCCTCACCCTGTGCCCCCCCCCCGGGGTGCTGTCCCTTCCCCCTCACCCTGTGTCCAGCACACATCCCCGGGGTGCTGTCCCTTCCCCCCCTCACCCTGTGCCCCCCCGGGGTGCTGTTCCTTCCCCCCCTCACCCTGTGCCCCCCCCCCCCCAGGGGTGCTGTCCCTCCCCCCCCGGGGTGCTGTCCCTTTCCACCCTCACCCTGTGCCCCCCCCCCAGGGGTGCTGTCCCTCCCCCCCCCCCGGGGTGCTGTCCCTTCCCCCCCTCACCCTGTGTCCAGCACACATCCCGGGGGTGCTGTCCCTTCTCCCCCCCCCCCCCCCGGGGTGCTGTCCCTCCCTCCCCCTGTGTCCAGCACACATCCCAGGGGTGCTGTCCCTCCCCGGGTGCTGTCCCTTCCCCCCCCCCCCCCCCGGGGGTGCTGTCCCTTCCCCCCCCCCCCTCCCCCTGTGTCCAGCACACATCCCGGGGGTGCTATCCCTCCCCCCCCCCCGGGTGCTGTCCCTTCCCCCCCCCCCTCACCCTGTGTCCCCCCCCTCCCCCTGTGTCCAGCACACATCCCGGGGGTGCTGTCCCTTCCCCCCCTCCCCCTGTGTCCAGCACACATCCCGGGGGGGTGAATAGGCCGCGGCCGTCCTTTTGTCTGTCTGTTTGTTCAGGTCTCTTGTGCTGCTAATTCCTCCGAATGGAAGTGAAACTCCAGCGAAACTCCTTTCTTTCCTCCTCTCCATTTATTGGTGCTCGGCTCCCGGGGAAGAACAATGGGGGTCATTGTCTGCTGTGCCTCCAGGTGTGCAATGGCTTCTCTGTAACTTACACCTCCTGCCCTGAAGGCCGATGCTGGAGAAGGTCCAAGGTGCAATATTCTATTTGGGAAGACTTTGTGTGGTTGGAGATCTTTTGTTGATGACTTTCATGTCATTGGAGGCCGATGAAGTGTGTTGTGTGCAGTTGGAGGCCGCTGTGCGTTGGATGGGAGGTGTGCGGTTGGATGGGAGGTGTGCGGTTGGAGGCCGCCGTGCGCTGAATGGGAGGTGTGCGGTTGGAGGCCGCCGTGCGTTGGATGGGAGGTGTGCGGTTGGAGGCCGCCATGCGTTGGATGGGAGGTTGGCGTTTAGATCTGAATTTATACACCATCTAATGCTGGGCCCGATGATGACCGGATAGGATGTCCCGAGTCTCGGCCTCCGTCTGGTGGGCTTCATAATTGTTTCAGCAAACTCTGCGTCTTCCTGAAAATTGTCTACAAATCTGTGTATTGCGTCCGCTCTCCAGCTTTGGCGCCATAATCCAGCGGGAGAAGTTTTCATGCCGAACTTGTTGCCCCCCAACTGCAGGCGTGACGAGTTCAGGGAGGAGAACAGAAATCTTTAGACGTTTTCATGAGAATCGTCCCCGGAGATGAAAGCTCCTCCTACATCAGCCGGGAGGTTATGGAGGATCATGGGACTCACCGGGAGGCTCGGCGTCAATTCTTCAGAGATGGAAACTGAACGCGAGAATTCTGTTGGGAAATTTTATCTCTGAAGTTATAAAGTTTTATAGGGAAGAGTTGGAACCTTCGTCCCGAAGACATCGCCAGAAGGAGGTCCTTCTCCGTCCTCCTAGAGAGGAGACCTTCTCCAATTCCATAACTAAACCTGACCACACGCCAATCCCCCCCCACGCCAATCCCCCCCCCCGCCAATCCCCCCCCCCCCCCCCACGCCAATCCCCACACATCTATTCCCCCCCCCAACCGTTTGGCCTCCATAGAGATCGGCTAGTGATCGGTTTTGGGCCCTTGGCACGCATGAGGTGCGATCGTTTCCTAATCGAACACAAACGTTCTCTGTGCGGATTGGTCACTGGGAAGAATAGGCGCCGGGATCGGCACTGATAACGGGATTGCGCGCTTTGTATGGGACCTGCGCAGTTCATACAATCCGCCTCTTTGTCGCTCGTTTATAAATCTAAGAATAAAATGTAATCTCTGTATTGCGGGTTTCCAATCCTCGCATGTGGCGGCCGTGTTGGTTTTATATTTACTCTGATGATCGGTCTGCTACAATTATTCTCGGTCCTCGGGTGACAGCGCTCGCTGTGCATCTTCTATGGATGAGTGGAGTTGTCACCATAGAACAGGACAACACCCCTCTTCTCCCAATATGGGGGGGGGGGTCTGTTAAACTGGGCGGGGCTGATAAGTGCATAGGACCGCCCTGGATTTCTGGTTGGATCGATCACTTTGGGGGTTTAACACTTTTCATAGTGAATGGGTGGCCTTTGTCTATAGATGGAGCCAGTTCAGCAGGGACCAGCCAAATGTCGGGAAAGTTACCCTTTACTGTGCAGCTTTAGCCAGTGAAGGGAACGCTTGGTGGTTGTAAAGGCTCCAGGTTTTTAACCTCCATGCTTTGTGCAGCCCCCCCCCCCCAATACTTGCCTGAACTGCATTGTGATCCAGTGATGTGCACGAGAACCTTGGCTCTCAGGAACTCTCCCCACCTATTGGTTCCGGCTCCTGTCAATCATAGCCAGTGAGCCAATAAAGGGAGAGGGTGTGGCTGAACTGTGGCTCTGTCTGGACACAGAGCAAGCGGCTCAGGATCAAGCCCGTTTGTGTGCCCCCCATAGCAAGCGGTCTGTTATGGGGGCAGTCTGCAGGAGGGAGGGGCCAGAAGTGCCAATGAGGGACCCAAGAAGAAGGATTGGGCTGCTCTGTGCAAAACCATTACACAGAGCAGGTAAGTAGAATATGTTTAACCCCTCCCCCAATTGACGGGTGCAGGGTGGCTCTTGTACTGGGATGACGTCCTATGGCCTCGTCCCGCTCTCGCCGCGCTTGTACATCTGTGGGGGGCGCGGTGCTTCCCCCGATCTCAGTAAAGGGCAGATGACACGGCTCTTTTCCCATGTGATCAGCTGTGTCCAATCACAGCGTAGATACGGAAGTGACGGTTATCGGCGTTCCTCTCCTCAGTGACAGCCGATCGGCATTTCCTCACCGGGAAGATCTGCGCTGATAGCCGGGGAAACGATCATCGGGGGTGCCATTCGCTGCTCATCGGTGGAGGAGAAATTTTACTTATTTACTAAATTCTCTATTTTTCCCCACAATTTTCTTTGCATTATTTGCACCCAACTGCCCCCCCCCCCACCCCCCTGACTCACTAAAAATCTTGTTTAGCGTGACCGCGCAATTGTCCTTCAAAGTGTGAGCGCTGAGAATTGGCCTGGGCAGGGAGGGGAAGGGGAGTGGCCGGTATTGAAGGGGTTAAAATGCATTAATCGGTTTCCCAGTAAAACCTTCTATTGGCCGTATAAAGAAAAGCGGAAAACGTTCGTTTTTCTCCAATTTACTGGAAGTGATATTTCCAAGTTCATCCCCATTGTTCTCCCCTCCCCCTCCCAGTGTGTCTCTATTGTGACTCCACCCCCTCCAATCCCCGTCCTCCTCACCTGTGCAAACACCCTCCCCCGCTCCGGGACGATGGATGGGAACCCCCCCCC